>NC_142694.1:5467045-5618560 GCF_029641045.1 Salvia hispanica
TTATTGTTGATTCATCACTTGATATGGGGAGTCTAATTGCATTTGAGAGGGATTTGAGAAAGAATGTAGCTACTGGAATAAGTCTTATTGTTATGAGTTCTGTTTCTAAGTTTCATTTAGAGCTGCTATGATTCTAAGTTCTTGGTTACCTACTGTGCTAGCTCTATATGATGCAAGGTTATTGGGTGTTATGATTCCTCTTGGAAGGGACTGATGTCCTGCCTCAAACTCTCCTCCTTGCTCCTCCTCCCTTCCTTGCTATTCTCTTGAATATTTGGTGATCTTATAGTGTTGAGAATGAGGGGAGAAGAAGGAGATTGAGGCTGTTTATATAGGCTTTCATTTTGGCAGTTTGTGCTTGAGACTTGGAGGCAAAGGCTCCTATTTTAGGGCTGCCAGCTCCACTACTTTTGAGCTTCATGTCCATGTTATTCTTACTACTTTGGTGTATGTGTGGCTGTCTCTCTCTTGGTTATTTCCTCAGCCTTGATCGATGGGAAAACTAGAATCTTGCTCATGTCTATATTGGGCTTGTGTAGAGGCTCATTCTACTAAGCTCTCTTGTCTTGGTTCCTCTTTGATGCTAGTTGAGAATGTGCCAAAAATGGCTGACCTCAGGCTCTATACTGCAGCCTCTACCTTGCCTACTACTTCCCTTTCCTAATTGAGCTTGTGTCTCCCTTCCTCTTTATTTGTGAGTCATCTTCTAACCCCATTTTTGTGTTAATTTGCAGGTACCATAGCTGGAAATTTGGAGTCTTGTGGCTGCTCCCTAATCGAGAAGGAAAGTGAGGGAGAAAGAAAGAAGATGCTCCTCTAGAGATCCTTTGGCTCCATCACCAAAATAGCTAGCTTCTAACTTGGTTGACTAGTGTAGTAAGATAATGGTGTAGAATGTGTGTGTTGTTACTCTCACATATGTAACATATGCTAGATGTATCTCCAACATTCTTGTGTAATTTATTCCTCAATTATTTATCTAAAAAAACCATAGCTTTACTTTTATCCTTGAACACATAATTTCCTTGCACTTTATTTCTTCCAACGGAAATACTTGCATTACTCCAAATTCGAAATACAACGAGGAATGTACGATTACACATCTTCTAAACGAAATTAATTAAGCTACTAAATCTGATTCATCTCGAAAGAATGGAACGAAATTCCAGGGCGTCACACCACTGCCACATCACTAGCCCCTCCCACTGCACTAGGACTTCCCACTAGGAATTCCCGCAATTATTCAAATTACGGACTTATAATTTACGGAATTAAAATGTCGACACGAAATACAGAAAAATTCAAAAACTTCATTAAAAAAATTACATAATTAAAAAAAATTACATAATTTAAAGAGAATTACATAATTTAAAAAAGAAAATTACATAATTTAAAAATAAAATTACATAATACCCTCGGCTCTCACTCCACCTCGTCTTCGTCCCCGTCCTCGTCCCCGTCGCCCGTGCCGCTGCCGCCTCCGACGTGCCCGCCCCCAATCTCGACGCCATAATCATCAATGAGTGGCATTCCTAAATCGCGCCGACATTGATCGACCACATCCTTGCACAGCCTTTTGAACACAGGATTGTGGGTGTTATACCGCTTACTCGTGCTCTGCATCAGGGTCTTCGTTAGCTGCGCGCGGGCGAGACGGTCGTTACTTGGGTCTTCTGGGGCCTCCGATTCGACCTTGTAGGACTCGCTGCCGCTGCCGCCTCCCCTCACCATCCGTTGTGCAGCCTTTTGTCCCATCGGGGGACGACGACGGCGAGAGTCTGTTCGTGGTAGCGGGGCCACTTCCTCGGCTTCGGGGAGCTCGTGCGAACCAGCACTGCTGTTGTACTCACCGGAAGAGTTGATCTTCGTCCGCTTCCAGCCCGAGTCGACACCCACAACAAACTTTTGCGAGTCCTTGACCACGAGAAAGGCCTCCCATTGGTCAAACTCTTTGAACTTCAATTCTTTGTCGGGGTACTGGGCCAAGGCTCGTCTCCGGACATCATCCTCAGACATGCCGCTGGTTGCCATGCGCATGTTGTTGTGGTAGAGGACGGCAAAATGACTGAGCTTAGGCCTCAACCGAAGCCACTGTTTCCGGCATTGCTCGGGAGTGCGAGCCTTCGCCCCAGACGGTTTGCAGACGCGGTAGGCCTGATTAATTCGATGCCACAATCGGTCAACATACTGGTTCGGCCCGACATAGGGATCCTCTACTATACCGACCCAGGCCTTCGCAAGCGCGGCATTTTCCCACACGGTCCAGATCGTCCTCCTCTCCTCCGCCTCATCCTCAACCTCCTCATTTGCCTCTGCCCCCGTGTTCGAGGAAGAGCTCGGCACTTTGCCCTTGCCCCTACCTCCGCCCCTGGTTTTGCCCTTGCCTTTGCTCCTGCTCCTTGCAGCAGGCTCCGCCACATCGGGAGTCTCACGGATCGGCGATAGCCCCAACTCCGCTCCCAACTCCTCAAAAGAGAAAGTCTCGATGTCGGCGTACTGAGTCTCCGGAACAGTACTAGGGGAATAGTCGGCCAACAAATCTATATATGAGCGATAGACAGATTCCCTAGGCGTCCTCGGGCTCCTGTGCTGCATCGACCCACCCACCGCCATATTTGGCGGCGTACCGCCCATCCCCACTGCCCCGGGTATCATCCCACCCACCCCCGCCATATTTGACGGCATACCGCCAAACCCCGCTGCCCCTGGCATCATCCCACCCACCCCCGCCATATTTGACGGCGTACCGCTCATCCCCGCTGCCCCGGTCATCATACCACCCTTCTGACTCATCAACTGGAACATATTGTAGAACATTTGGGGATTCATCCCCCCCATCCCCGCCATTTGGGGATTCATCCCCGCAAAGTTTCCCTCTGTTCCGGTGGGAATTAGGGGTGTGTTTCCGCCGCTCGTGGTGGGGGAATTCCTATTGTACTCCATTGTAGTAGAAATGAAATTTTGTAGATTTAGAGAGAGAAACTTGTCAACACAAGTGGTGTGAATGAAATGAAGTTGGGGGAGCCTTATTTATAGAGTTTATTAAAAAAAAAAAAATTAAAACTCTCGGACGTCCGACCTTCGCCACTGTGGCGGACGTCCGGTCGGACGTGCGCTTGAGGGGCGAGCCCATGGGAGGGGCACTCGGGACTGGCGTGGGCGGACGTCCCGCTCACTACGGCGGACGTCGGCGAGGGGCGACCGGAACGTCCGCCGGTGGAGACGCTCTTAGTGGAGAATGATAGAGAGAGAAAATTTTGATAAATAAAATTAATCTATTTTTAAGGGAAATTCAAAAATGATAAATACTATAGTTTATTTTTAAGAAATGAATGGATTACTAATTATGCATTATATAGACTGCAAGTTGAAGATGAAATCAATTAGTGAAATATAAAATTAATTAATAAACTAATAAAAGTGAATATTGATCATTATTGGAGTATTTCTTTTTATCTCCTTTTCTTTTCATCTCTCTTTTTTTTCCATTCCTTATTTTATGCTGAAAGTTAAACTTACACGTATAAGACTATACTTATTGGAATAAGGTTACAAGAGAGAAAATTTGCCATGAAAATTATTTGAATAAAACAAAATAAAAACTGTTGACGAAGCCCCACATCGTTAACCCGGAGCACCTCTCCTGCTATGACAAGTAAATCTCTGCGGAAGAAATCGGAAAAGCTCCAGCAAATCCCAATCCGATTAATCTCAGCAGCAGATCGTTTGCCAACCGCTTTACTGATTACAGCTGTTGCTTTTGCGTGTGCTCTGATTTTTCTCAGCATTTCGTTAGCGTCATCAGATTTACGACATTACAGTTGTGAATGAATTTCCTCACGATCCGAATGCCTTCACTCACGTTTTGTTTGTGATCCATCAGTTATTCAATCGTTGGCAAGGTTAATTGTGAAAGGATGAGAAAGTTGACGGTGATGCAGCTCTAAACAAATTTTTCACAGACATTTGCCTTGTTTGATGCTGACGAAGACACAACACGAGCAATGAGCAACTCTTTCGTAAGAACTGCTTATCCTTTGCCTCATGAGAACATTGTTAGTGCATTTTGTTCTGGTGCCAAAGCCAAAAATAACCATAGGTTGAGTCAAACTGGAAATAATGAAGGTAGAAGGAAGCTATGTTCCCTCCTCCACAGCAAATTACTCCCTTCTTTCTATCATCAAATTCACCACATTTATGACACAATTTTATAAGCGGGATACTTCCACTCATATTTGTTCCAAGATGATATTCCCTCCGTCCGTGAAATGTTGTTCAGTTTTTCCATTTCGATTCATCTCCACGAAATGTTGTTCACTTTGTTTTTTTTTTTTCATTTTTAGTAAATGGACTTCACTTTCAACTAACATTACACTCACATTCTATTATAAAAATAATAGTATATATTCCACTAACTTTTTCCACTTACTTTTCTTCACATTTTTTAAAATTCTGTGCCAAGTCAAATTTGGATAATATTTCGTGGACGAAGGGAGTAAAATTTTATAGATGGTGAATGGAAACTATTAATTCTTTAATGGTAAGCGAAATTTATTTTGAATTTTATGACTAAGTCCTATATCAAGACTGACACTATAAAGTTACTCATGAATAAATGGTACTAGTACATAGTTGACCGACTTTGATTTTAAGATATTTGACTTTATGAAGAGAATTGAATAGAGAAGGTAATAGAACATGAGTCTATTTTTATAATAATAATAATTCTATAATAGAATGATGTATTTATTGGCGAAGGGAGTCGTATATAGTAGCATGGGGTTTGGTTTGTTTGCTTCTCCAGATAAGCCACAAAAAACTGATTGGTTGATATTATACGAAAGAGAAATGTGGAAATTGTTACTGGTGTTCAAACTTCCACAATAATTTATGATGGGGGATGAGCAGTCCACATCCTATTTAGTACTGTACTTAGTCATTACTTATGGAGTAGTAAATATATTTTGATTCTCGCACAGCATATTATGGTCAAATAACTTTTCTCTCCTACTCCTTTTGTTCTACAATTTGTGTCTTATTTTTCTTTTTTGGTATTTTCGTCATTATAATCTATATAACACACTTCTCAGATTCGACTCATGTTGATCGATGGCTTTCCACATGAAGTTTTCTCCACCCGATATTTATCGATACTTCTGATAAAGTCTTGGATGATAATCCCAAGAAGACTAAGGGAGTTTATGGGATAATATATTCATGCATCAATACAGGTTTGGACAATAATCACATACGGAGTACTATTAATTACTACTATATCAATTAGGAATGCTTTTCTCCGTCAATTAGTGTACCTCCTATAGTTTGCCTGCTTGAACTATTTATTCGATACTTTCCTCTCTCCACAATTATATAAAGACTAATGAAGATAGATGAGAAGGAGACATCAAGAAATTAAGATGACAATAATCCTCTACCCATCCCCAGGAATGGGCCACCTCGTAGCCATGGTGGAGCTCGGCAAATTCATCCTCCACCACCACCCCTCCCTCTCCATCACCGTCCTCATCTCCCCTCCCTCCTTCAACACCGGCTCCACCATGGACTACGTCCACCACATCTCCGCCACCGTCCCCTCCATCTCCTTCCACCACCTTCCCACCGTCTCCCTCGACCTCCTCTCCTTCCCTTCCATGGAGGCCGTCATCTTCGAGCTCATCCGCCTCAGCAACCCCCACGTCCGCTCCGCCCTCGCCTCCCTCCCCGCCTCCGCCTTCATCATCGACTTCTTCTGCACCATCTCCCTCCCCATCGCCGCAGAATTCCATATCCCCACCTATTTCTTCGTCACCTCCGGTGCCTGCATCGTCGCCTTCTTTACATACCTCCCCGTCATCCATAACTCCACCACTGAAAGCTTAAAAGACATGAACCGGCTTCTGCATATCCCCGGCCTCCCTCCCATCCCGTCTTCAGACATGATGAGGCCCATGCTCGACCGGACATGGTCGGAGTATCAAAACTTCCTTAATTTCTCTAATGAGATACCAAACTCGGCTGGTTTGATCGTCAATACATTTGAAAGCTTAGAACCTAAGCCTCTTCAAGCAATCCGGGAAGGGAAATGCAACCCTGGCGGAACCACTCCTCCGGTTTTCTGCGTGGGACCACTCTTGAACACTGAGAACCAGCGCGAAGAGTACAATGAGGTCGAGTGTATGAGATGGCTGGACAAGCAGCCTAGTAAGAGTGTAGTTTATATATGTTTTGGGAGTTTAGGATTGTTATCAGCGGCTCAGTTGAGGGAGCTTGCGGTGGGGCTGGAGAGGTGCGGGAAGAGGTTTTTATGGGTGGTGAGATCGCCGCCGACGGAGGATAAGAGCAGGCGGTTTCTGAAGCCACCGGAGCCGGATTTGGAGGAGCTGCTGCCGGAGGGGTTCGTGGAGCGGACGGGGGATAGGGGGATGGTGGTGAAGTCGTGGGCCCCGCAGGTGGCGGTGCTGGGGCACGCGGCGGTGGGGGGATTCGTGACGCACTGCGGGTGGAACTCGATACTGGAGGCGGTGTGCGCGGGGGTGCCGATGGCGGCGTGGCCGATGTACGCGGAGCAGCACTTCAATAGGGTGGTGTTGGTGGAGGACATGAAGGTGGCTGTGAGGGTGGTGGAGGACGAGGAGGGGTTCGTGTCTGCGGAGGAGGTGGAGAGGCGGGTGGTGGAGCTGATGGAGGGGGCGGAGGAGGTGAGGAGGGAGGTGGAGAAGAAGAGCGTGGAGGCGAGGGAAGCCATGGCCAAAGGGGGATCTTCGATTGCGGCGCTCGGGAAGATGGTGGATTTGTTGACCTCTGCTTAGTGTTCTTACTTCTTAGGTTGATATCTTACTCGTTTAGTTTTGTCTTTTTCAACTCAATAATTGGAAAATGTTTTATGCAACCTCAGAAATAAATTTTTTGTTTCAGCAATAATTAATCTCTGTCACAACAATCTGAGAAGAGGCAGTAGCTCAATTTTAAAAAAATCAAGAACTAAATAATAGCTCAGGTGGGGAGTCTAAAACCAGAAAGAATAGAAGGCTTCTTCAGAGACCGGTATAAGCCGAGGGCTATTAAATAGCGGTATATAAGACGAGGGCTATTAAATACCGGTATATGCCGGTATAAGAAAATTACGTTAAGTCCGATATTCCAGTATAATTCCCTACCCTTGAGGTCTCTCTACTGATACTCCAAGAACGACGTTGGAATCTGTAGTTGACTTTCCGGTATTTCAGTATAATTCCCTATCCCTAGGTTGGAGGTCTCTCTACTGAGACTTCAAGAACGACGTTGGCACCTCTAGTGGAAATAATATTAATTGAGAGGGGTCCACATTATTGTAATGGTATAAGTTGTTAAAAATAATGGTATAAGTTGTAAATAAAATGATATGTAGAGATAATATGTTGTTTGATTTTTTCAAAATTAGAAAGTTCATACTTTCAAAGAACGGACGAAAAAAAAAATAGTTTATGCTCTTTTGGAGCAAAGGGAGTATATAAAAATTGAACAAGGTTACAAGAGAAATCAAAATAAATAGAAATGGCCAACGGCTTATAGCGTAGTGTAGTTGGCAGCGCGTTGTGATGACCTAAGGCCTCGGGTTCAAGTACACCCATGGTCAAAAAAAAAAAAAAATCAAATGGAATTTCCACCTTCTTACCTTTCAAAATAAGTATTTAATCCCAAAGGTAAACACCATCCAGCTCTCCAATATTTACCACTTCAAAAAGTCAGGCCCAACCCTTTTTAACAGATTCATGAGTATGTATTGGCTACGAGAATCAAGCCCATTTTATCTAGTTAGCAAGTCGAATATTAATAAGTACTCCCAACCAAATACACGCATGAAATAGAAAATCTCTTTTTTCACAATCACACCTACTATCCTGTACAAATAAGGCAAAAAGAACCGAATTGAAAAAGTAAAATGAGGCCAATTCTGATTATGAATTTATGATTATCAATGTACAATTAAAAAAGATATAAAGGCTGGAATCTAATTTTCGAAGTATACTTGCATTAATGAAAAAACTGTTAATAAAGTTAAGAGGGGCAAAAGCGGAAGCCAAACTCCCATCTTTCTCGAGTCAAACCTGTTGACGAACTGATCCCGACGCCGGAGCACCTCTCCTCCTCTCAACTCGCCGCCGCCGATGACTTCTTCTCTCCTGCTATGGCAAATAAATCTCTGAGGAAGAAATCGGAAAAGCGTCCAGCAAATCCCAGCCCGACTAATCTCACCACCAGTCCCTCCCGGCCTTCTGCCCGGTCGTTTGCCAAATATAAGATGGCCGTTTTGCTGATTTCAGCTGTTGCTTTTGCGTTTGCTCTGATTTTTCTCTGCATTTCGTCGAACATGGGTAGCGTCGTCGGTGTGGAGCCGAGTATTGATCGGATTTACGACGTTACAGTTGTGAATGAGTTTCCTCACGATCCAAATGCCTTCACTCAGGTTTGCTCCGTTTAATCTAGGTTTTTTTTTTATGAATTTTCACGATCGGTTTTGTTTAATTGTTCAACGGAGTGCTCGTTGAAAAGGATCCATCAGTTATTTAATCGTTGCCAAGGTTAATTGTGAACCTAACTGAGGTGGTACCGATACCGCTTACTGAATGTATGTACATTTTCTGCTCTAATTTTATTGATCCTCTTTTTTCTTCCTGATCACTATGGTTGTTGCTGATGTGTATGCGTGTCTTCGTCATTTGTGATCGAGTTCGAGTCCCCTGTTTTTTATTGGTTTGAATAATTCTGTAATCACTGATTCACTGGTACTATCTTAAATTCCTTCTTGGTTTGGATTAGAGGTAACAATAAAAGAACAAATATTTGCATTATTTTTTGTTTCCATATTCATGAAATTGTGTTCAAAGAGTAACTATATTGACTTTCGAGTGGAATAAAATATGTACTCTTCTGTTTATGGTGTTTAGAGTGATCGATTTTAAATGTTTTGAGTCATTGTAGCATGGTCTTCCATTCTGTTAGTGAAATGTTCAACATTATTGCTCTATTCAGCAATAACAGCTTTGGTGTTCAGGGGCTCTTGTACGCAGGGAATGATGCTCTTTTTGAATCTACTGGGCTCTATGGACATGTGAGTATGCTCTTCCTCTGTCTTTCCATGTTTCACTTGCGATAAATTTAAGATATAAGTTATATATTTTCAAGTCACTATGTATTTTCCAGTGTAGCATAATTTGAGACATACCTGTGATGGATAGCTATCTAGAACAAGTGCCGGTATTGTTATCGAAGAATGTTTGTTAAACAAATGCACTTCCACACTGAGGTGTTTTTTGCTAGATAGAGATATTGGCTTTAAAATGTGAAAATTACCTATTAACCTGCATGTGACCATGTCGGTATAATATACCTGAAGGAATGATAGCTATATTTGATGAGTATGGTTGTCGTATTGTCAGATCAGTGATCTTATGTCTCATAGATACAGTAACTAGCCAAGCTGGCTTCATTAGAGCCTCTGGATTATATATTACACAACTTTTTTCTGTAACCTAAATATAGCAATGGAATCGTAACTTGCATAGCCTAGCAATCCCTTTTTTTTTAAATTTATAATGGATGATCATTGGTCCGATGCTTCGGGCGAGACCAATTCCCAGGGTGTGAGTCGTGTGACCGGTCGTGTGAGATATCTTCTCTCTTATTCTTATTTAAAGTTAAATGCACATTTTATTTGTATGAGCTAGTCTCATAGATGAAGAGCTTCTCCAAAGTCCTAACTTCACATTTTCTTATGTTAAATGGCAGTCATCAGTTCGGAAAGTTGCTATTCGGACAGGGAAGGTATGAAAGTAATGATCACCTACTGATCCATAATGTCTTGCTATTCTTTGTTTTGCTTGGAATAACTGAGTTATTGTTTCCTGGATGTTTTCTTCTATAACATCAAAAAGATTTGTAAATGTTTACCAATTTCTGATAATTTAAAAACATGTTTTATTGGAAGAGAAGAACCTTCTTTATGGAATTTCCAAGCATTAAGGAACATCTGAATTGTTTACCTCATATATCAATAACTACTGTTTTCAGGTTGAGGCTATCCATAAGATGGACTACTCTTACTTTGGGGAGGGTTTGACCCTTCTTGATGACAGGTTTGTGTGGATAATATGTGTTGGTTATGTTTTCAAATTATGATTTTATTTTCACAGGATGAAAATCTTAAAAAGTACTAGTATAACTTTTATTTGAAGTAATTAAGTAAACGATGTCTAAACTGGAGAAGCTTTCTGAATGTTCTGCTCCTATTTAATAAAGTAAAACTGCTCTCACCTTCTGCAGTATTTTCTTTTTCTATCTCATGCGTAACCAGTTCCTTTTAAGATATGGTGATTAAAACCACTTTAAGCTGAATGTTGCTTTAATTTAAGAGTTAGTGTTATGGTATATTCTAATGGTATTGTATCATGTACCTTTGTAGGTTGTTTCAAGTCAATTGGATGACAAAAACTGGTTTCATATATGACAGAAATAACTTGAGTAAAGTTTGTGCTCCACTTTTTAACTCCTTTTAAAGTCATTTCTTCTCTGTATAATGCTTGTGCAATAATTATATTTTAGTAGTAGCATATTTCTGTCACTATTTACCAAAAAGTGTTCTCTAGCGCATCTTTCAACTTCAAGTATCTGATTTTTTGTTCATCATTTCTCTGAATTCCTGCATATTATCTACAACAAAGTTCTTGTATGTACCCCATAGATATATTAGAAATGGTACTTTTTTAGTTACATGTGAAACTATAATATGGACTTTAAGCTAAAGAAATCAATTCTGCTCCAAAGGCCAAAGCTGCATTGGTTGTTAGAGATATTATTCCACCTGTCTGATAAACAATCAGACACCGAACCCTGTAACTGCAACAATATTTTGAGTAATTTGGAAGGGAAAATAAAGGTTATGGGTAGCCTGTTCCATTTGTTCCTTGCTGTAAGAATTCAATAAGAAATGTCATATTTCTACCATTCAACCTTTCCTTCTGATATTAACCACTTTAGTCAGCATTGATAAGTTTAAATGTAAAAGCATTATGTTTTTTTTTTACTTAGGTTTAATGGTGTAGTCAAGACAACAACGTAAAATACTGTTATAGATTTCTATTTCAGACTTCTATATCTTGACATCAGTGATACTGCAATAGAATCTTTATATTCTGTTCAATCCTTATAGCAACCAATTGGGTTGGGTAATTGCACTTAGAACAGGAGAAAGAAAAGATGTGACCACTATCTGAATTGGTGAAGTTAGCAAGCTTTTATTTGCTTTGCATCTGAATGTGGGCTCTCGATTTAGATACATACTGTGATAAGCATTGTTTGTTAATCATTACTGGTTTGGGTCTCTGAATTCTGGCATCCACTGCAGGTTAGCACGTTTATTAATCGAATGAAAGATGGTTGGGGGTTGGCAGCTGATGGACAAGTTCTATTTGGAAGTGATGGAACATCAACATTGTATCAGATTGACCCTCAGACAATGTTAGGTTTGCATCATCTGAGTTGCTACTTTTATATCTGGTCCTTTGAGGCATTCATTGCCAGCTTTCTCTTTCTGAACTCTTCCTAGTCCTACCATCCATTCTCAATATGTGAACTGATCCTTTAAGTGTTTCTCATCCTATTCTACCTTAGTTCAAACCAAATGGGGGTCTTCTAAATTTTACTATTGGAGTATGACGAGGAAGTAATGGGGTGTTGATCTATCATATGTCAAAAGACATTGTTTATATTACCTGTCAAGTCTTCTCCCCACAAATTCAGTTGGTGTTTTGTATGTCATCTTCATTCGTAACATAGTTGGTTTGGATGATGCAGTTATTAGAAATCATACTGTCAAGTATAAAGGCGATGAAGTACATAACCTGAATGAACTAGAGTATGTTGCTGGTGAAATATGGGCAAATGTTTGGCAGGTATGTTAATAAGCCTCTGATTCTATCATCGAGTATTTCTTATCTTTCCCTCTTACCTTGGCATTGATAATACACAGTTCATTCTGCTAGACTAACTGCATAGCAAGAATCTCAGGAAAAACTGGTCTTGTCTTGGGATGGATATACCTTCCAAAATTGAGGTTTGGCCTTCTCTCCATGTTTTATATTCATCAGTCAAATATACCTCTTCTTCCCCAATAATCAACTCCGTGTTGCACAACTGTCCGAATCTATTACAGGGAAGAGCTAATCGCGTCTGGAAACACGGTAGGTTCTTTTTCTTCCTTCTCCCTGAACTAATATCGAGATATTTAGTTTTAGGATAATCATTTTGTAAAAATATATTGATCCATTTTTCAGGGAATTGATGTATTGAATGGTATCGCCTGGGATCAGGCGCAGAACCGGATTTTTAGTGAGTCCTCCAACCATTTTTATATTTATGCAGACAAACAAGATAGCCTAAAATGTTAATCTGGTGTTTGTCTTTGACAGTAACTGGGAAGTTATGGCCCAAGCTGTACGAGATAAAGCTGCAACGGTTCAAGAAGCCGTTCAATGGCGACATCAAGAGGCTCTGCATGCCGCCTGCAGCCCATTTTGAAAGAAGACCTTAGGCTTCCTACAGCTCTGCAAATTCATGTCAAATTTATCTTTGATAAACAAGAGAATAAGTATTGATATATAACAAAATTTACTATCCATGCAACTTACTAGTATATTAATAAAACATGAATTAAATCAAGAATTTTCTGTTTAAGAAATTAATAGTACTCCTAAATAGTGCAATTGTGAATAAATACGCATGTGATACATCACCATTGGTTGGTCATTTATTAGTATTTCTATTTATATTATATTATAATCTATAATATCTTTGTTAATACAAATAGTGGATATGATTTTTATAATGACAAACAAATAAAAGAAAATGGAGCTGATATTGTTGCATTTGGGCATCGTATTTATGTAAGCCAGTGTTGTAGAAATCAAATGCAGTGATACATTTAAGTTTTTCTATTGAAAAAAATTACTCCATTTAAGTCTTTTACTCTTGTTACTTATACATAGTTTTCTGATTGTGACATTTTAAATAAAGTTTTTTGGAATTTTACTCTCTTTTTTCTTGACATTTTAATATAAGTGTAAAAGATTAAGAGAATGAATTAAAAAATTAAGTTGGGGCAACATGAGTAGTTACAAAGTATGTGTTGGTTATTGTTACATACAGATTGTACTAGTGTTTATGATATACTAGTATAAAAAACTGACGTGACAAGTTCGTAATATAAATTTAAATTTTAAGATGGATTTATGAGCATTATTCTTAAATGCATATTGCATTGCAATCTTATAAAGGAGGGCCTACCTTTTTTCAATAATATGTCATTTACGTCATTACATGTGACAATTGATTTGGTGGAATCTGTCTCTGTGTGCACAATATATTAATTTTGACATGAATTCAAATTTTTAACCTTAAATAAGTTTGAGTAAATATAAATTTCGAATATCAACATATCGGAAGAAAATCCAATTTCACATGTATTTAAAATGTATTATAAAAGGTTATTTACTATTTATCTATTTTTTCACCTCCAAGATCGTTTTAATATCTAAAGACTAAACATAAAACAAGTGAATCAAATTATTCAACTATATTGATATGGATGTTAATGATTGTTCAATACAAAACCTTGATGGTTAATTGAAATTATTTTTCCCCTATTGAAGAAGAAGAAGAAGAATAATAATAATAATAATAATAATAATAATAATAATAATTATTATTATTATTATTATTATTGCTATTATTATTAATAGTAATCCTAGGAAAATTGTCTGAAGAGAGTTTTAAGATGAACATGTGTGTTGATAGGGATGTCAATCGGGTCGGCCCATCGGGTTTCAGGCCAGCCCTATCGGGTTGCGGGTTAGTTGGGTTGTGATTTCTTTCGGGTTATAAAAGTTCAACCCTAACCCTAAAAGCTCGTGTTTCGGGCTAGTCCAGCGGGTTAATCGGGTTGCTACCGATAGGATTAACATGCGATCAATCCCATAAATAATGATGAAAATTAGTTATATTCATTAAATGTAAAATATTTAATAATGATAAATTTGAGATATATGATTAAACTCAATCATAAACATTATCAAATACTAATATTTGAGATATTTCGTAAAATTTTAATGTATATTTTAGAAATTTAAATAATTTTTTAGTGAATTTAAAGTTTTTAAGTTTATATATCAATTATTATATTAATAAAAATTCAATATATAATTTATATATTTAATATAAAATTGAAAGTTACTTTTTTTAGTTATCTATAATTATAAAATCAATCAATGAAGTGTCGAATTAGGAGTAAAAATTGGAATTATAAAAATTTTATCGGGTTTTCGGGCCAGCCCATCGAGTTTTCAGGTGTTGCGGGTTAATCGGGTGCGAGCTAGTCGGGTTGTGATTTCTTTCGAGTTACAAAAGTTCAACCCTAACCCTATAAATTTGGCGGGCTATTCGGATTAGCCCACGGGTTGCGGGCTACATTGACATCCCTATGTGTTGATAACGCTTTCATTATCCCGTCATAAATTTTATTATTTTATAGGGATTTACTTTTTAGAATTAGTCTAAATAGATTTTAAAATGTAATAACTCTTTCTTAGATGAAATGAAATTTTGAGATATCTTAAGATTTTTTTATTATTTATATTTTATTTGTATCATTAAAAATACTTAATAATTTATATAATCGATCATAATAAATAAATACTGCTCCATCATTCATAGATGATATTATGTGCCACAGTTTTAGCATATGGAATATATTCAATCAAATATGAAGTATAAATTTTTTTTATTATTAAATTTGACTTTTAAAGTTGTTGTCTACCCTGCGACAACTCTACCACAATAGTTTCAGATTTGAGTTCACGTTCATTTTTATCCACCGTCTATTGTTAGTGACGGCCACTGCACCACGTTGATTTCCGACGCAATGACCCTTTCAAATTTCAATGTGTCTAGCTATACAAATTCTATTTTTAGATATCCCATTATTCTTATTTGTGTCTTTGTGCATTTTGAATCATTTCGAGCTAATCCAAACAGGCGCTAATTTATGAGCCAGCGCAATTACGTTTGTCATCATAATCCTTTTTCGCGTCACCACCAACCTCAAATGCAGCATGTAATTTTCGCCACTCCAACTATAATTTTTGGAAGCATGTACATTTACAAATATTTTAGATATTTCAAATTGTCGTCTTCTACTTTCAAATTCTCTATACTTTTAATATTATCTCTATAATACTTGTATATATTTTAGAATACAAGTAAACGTTTTGTAATATCTTAATTCATTTTTTCTTTCTAATTTAGCCACTCTTATTATTTTATATTCACAATAATCGTGTCCTGTTTTTTTTTTTCCTAAAAAATGATCTTATTGTTTTGATTAAAATAGAAATTTATTTCCAGCGCATACCGCCCTGGTCACTATATAAATCAGAAAACTAAGTCCACGATACTCACATGGAGTATAAAGTTTAAACAAAACTCTCTCAAAATAAAAAATAAATAAAAACTGCAACCGTCGTCGAAATTCGCCGGCGATACAGAAACCGTGGTCCATGTCGGCCGGAACCGCCGTCCCCGTCTCCTCTTTAGCACTCTTCCAATTCAAACGCTCGTCATTTCTCGCTCCAAAATCGACCTCACTAGCCGCATCACCTTCACCGCTTCCCCCCTCTGTTTCCAGGAAGAAACCTAATTTGACGGTACGCTTCCTGCTGAAGAATGAGAAATTGACGGAATTGGCGATCCGAGATGCGCCGGAGAATCAAAGCGGAGGAGATGCGGAGGAGGAACGCATCGCCTCGGCAGCGCGATTGACGGAGAAGCTAGCGAGGAAGGAATCGGAGCGGTCTACTTATTTGATCGCGGCGCTTATGTCGAGCTTAGGGATCACATCCATGGCCGCCGCTGCCGTTTACTCCAGATTCTCTTGGCAAATGGAGGTAAACTTTTTTCTACCCCTGTTTTATCTCACTAGTAAAACTTCAAATTCTCAGTGAAAATTTAATTAAATAATTACTACCTCGCAGTAAATCAATTAATTTATCCACCGATCATCCTTAATCATGCTTTATTAATTAATTATAATTCGATTAGAATGGAGTTTGCGTCTTTATTTAATCTCAGTAAGAATATTATTTCGCCTAATAAAGATTCTCCAAAACTTAATGATAGCAATTAAGGGATGTGTTTGATGTTTGATTGTGGAATTATATATGGTGCAGGGTGGAGAGGTACCTTACGTAGAAATGTTTGGTACGTTTGCACTCGTTGTTGGCGCAGTTGTAAGTATTCCTATGATTCAACTATTTCCTATTTTTCATACATTTAATTTAGAAAGAAAATAATGATTTCACATTTATTTCGAATTTTTATAACGAGTTGGGACTTTCTTAATTGATGTTGGTGTATTTAATTTCAGGTGGGAATGGAAATGTGGGCAAGATGGGCGCACCGGGCTCTTTGGCACGATTCGTTGTGGCACATGCACGAGGTTGGTTTAATCATGATAAATTATATACTCCTTTCATTTCCTAAAAATTCTTCTTTTAAATATGTTGGCATGTCCATTAAAATTAGCTCACTTTCAGACTCTAGTGTATTTATATATCAATTTCTTTTTCTATATATATCATCCAACACTTTTTTTCATTCATAATATACAATCTTTTAATTATTATTAAGTAAAATGGCATAGTATACTAATGAATGTTATTAAAACTAGTAGTATCATACTTGATTAAGCTTATTTTTCGAGAATACTGAGAGTTATAAATTTTATTGAATCAAATATATCAGTATGTTAACAATATGTTTTGTTTTGCTATTGCAGTCACACCACAGGCCTAGAGAAGGCCCGTTCGAACTTAACGATGTTTTTGCTATAATAAATGCTGTTCCCGCCATTTCCCTTATGTATTATGGTTTCTTCAATAAGGGTCTCATTCCCGGCCTCTGTTTTGGTGCTGTGAGTTTTTTTCCCCCTTTAAATCTCTTCATTGCATGTATGTTTAATTCATACTAGTATATTCCAACATCTTGAAATATGCATTAGATTGGGTCTTTAACTAAATCAAACTACTGTAATTTATAATATAAAATACACTTTTCTTGATTCAAAGAAGATAACCGAGTCTCCAGCAAATAGAAGTCAAGCTCAACGCGGCCGCCTCCAATTATTATCTGATTATGTTAATTTTGATAGTCATCTCCACCTTTAAAATAAGATGCTTAATCATGTGCTACTTTTTTATATTAGCTAACGTGAAATTAATACTACTACTATAGTAGTATTAACGATGCGAATGAATGAGACGGCGTTTGATTGGGTGCAGGGTCTCGGCATTACTGTTTTTGGGATGGCCTACATGTTCGTCCACGATGGACTCGTCCACAAGAGATTCCCCGTGGGGCCCATTGCAGATGTACCCTATTTAAGAAAAATTGCCGCAGCTCATCAGGTAATATTATGTGCTTATTAAAAATCATTTAAATACGTTGCAGCTATATTTTTAATTTCTCCTTATTTAATATTTTAATAACTGTTAGTTTCATTCATTTTATTATCAATTTTCAGATACACCACTCGGACAAGTACGACGGAGTCCCATTTGGATTGTTCTTAGGACCAGAGGTTGTCCTATAACCTTAACTTTTTTTTGGTGGTTTTAAATGTAAAAAATAAACTTTTTTTATTTATTTTTGAACTGAATTATTGATTTATATTTTGCAGGAACTTGAGAAAGTTGGAGGTCTAGGGGAGTTGGATAAGGAAATTGGCAGAAGAATTAAATCGTCCAAGAAGTAGACAGTAGTGATGATGGAAATGGCAAGGTAAAATAAATAGAGACATGGTTTCTAAAATGAACACTTGTCTCAAGTATAGGAATAAAAGAAACTAAAAAAATTGAATTAATCCAGTGATATATGCCTAGTTACATGTCAATTTTCATTGTACAAGTTTAAAACAGTTTTTGTTTCTCGGCTTACATTTTTTATTGGAAGAATAAAACTTCAATTTTGTCCCATTACATTTTTTACAATGTATATATGTTTAAAATATTCGATGTTTCAATCTTAACTTAAAAATGTTCCTTCCAAAAATTTTCGTGTCAAATTGTCTCTGCAGTATTTAGCGCAATTTGGTCCAAAAACATTTAAGATAAAAGTAAAAATATCAATACCATTTGCATTTTGCAATAATAATGTCTTTAGGTGGCATTCGACTGACTTTTAGATGGTTTGGTCGATAAATATATAAAAATTAACGTAATGGTCAGCATCATAGATAGATTATTTGAATATCTTTTGGCAAATGTCAATCCCATCAAATTTTGCAATGTAAATAGTGTTCAACCTCCCAATATAATGCATGCTTGTCGACACTAGAACTAAAGCAAATGTGGAAACTCCTCATATAATTGGCCTAACAATGATTTATATGTGCCACCTTAGGCTGTACGTGTTAAATTATTGTCTATCGATTCCACACATCAACATAAAGTATGATATCCATATTTTAGTGAAAAGAAAAAGGAGTGGATCATCCACTTTACGACTATAGTTGTTGGGATAAGAAGCGAAGGATGTCTTATAAAGTTTTGTAAAGGGAAAGGTGGGATTCTAGAGTTTTTGGAAGATATTTGTGTTGACTTCGGATAAAATCTTTAAAAACATTATGAATGGAACAACTGCTTGTATGCTTAAATACTCAACTTCATTGATAGACCCCATAATATATATTCGGGGCGAATTCATTGGTCGAAATAGTTTGCAACTTAGAAGTGAATGAATACATGAAGGAAGAATTGGGGTACGTCTTTTTTTTATTTTAGAAAAAAATAATACTAATATAATCTCACAATATTAATATAATAGTCCCGAAACAATGTTATAATATGATATTTTCTTCAAAATACGTGTAGATTGAGGATGGTCATGGCGTTTCTTGCGTAGCCTAAAGGGAAATAGAGTAATAGACCCTCTTGGTGGTATGGGGGTGACTGTCCCCTTTCGCCCTTCTAAACTCAGCAGTAATTACTTTTCATATAATCAATGAGTCAGAGGATCGGGTCACCAAAGTCCATATAGATAAATAAAAAATCATTATAGATACTTTTAATTAATTAAAGAAATAACCTTTTAAAATATCTATTGAAAACGAAACTCATCTCCAATATTTTGAGGAGTAATTATCTTAAAATATTTGAAGTTATAGTATTTTAGGAAAACAACTTAGCAAGAAATTTGAAACACTTTCAATACATTCTTGGCATTATTGTGTTTGGGTGGATGCATTCTTGATAAGATTAAGGACGTAAAAGCGATTGTATAATGTCCAATATGAAGATTGAGATTTTAATTATCATAAACGTCAGCAAAATAAAGATAGACGGTAGAAAGTCTCGTTCCTTGGTCAATAAATACTTTAATTAATTAATCCAACAAATTATCGCAGTGAACAATTTTAAGATTGGTGTTAAAATCTCTAAATCCTTATCCCACATCGATTGGTGATGATTCTATCTCTTCTATATAAGGATGGGTAACTCTCCCCCCTTATGAGGCCTTTTTAAGAGGTGAGTGGCTCATTTCTAATAATTAGTTGTAGCCTTGTTGGTGGCTTGGTCAATGTATATTTAAAATAATCCATAAAATTGTCACAAACAAGCAAAATAAATTGTTGGCGTTTCATGGTCGAGAAATTGCTTTCTTGACGTATTCTTTTAATCTTGCGTTCAAACTTGGCTAACAAATGAAATGGGACATGAAAATTAGATCATTCTCTTTCTTGTTAGAGCACAAACGATCTGATTTTTAAGTAACAATTAGGGATACTTTATTTATTTTTCTGTTAATAATAACTCGAAACACACTCCTAATTGTTTAACCCAATGACTTGAGTGTTATACCTATGATAAAGAGTTATGTTAAAAAATTGATTGCATATTATAATCTCTATATTATAGTTATAATTGTATTTACAAATAATTGTGTGACATGGAATAATATATTCTAGTCCCTCGTCCCAATAATTATGACATCTTTTTTAGTCATTTCAAATATTTTTATCTATTTCTTTTTTTTTATACCCGTATATATGCATATCGAGTTAAGTAAACAACACCTATAACATTCTTATTTTATTTTTGAAATATACTCCCTCCACTGTCTCTTATTAATTGTCTCATTTTGTCATTTTCGTCTATCCCTCGTTTCACTAAATCATTTCACTCACCTTTTATTATTATAAAACTAATATATAAAAGTGAGACTTATATTCCATTAGTTTTTAATTCACTTTCCTTTATACTCCCTTTGTCCCAATAGAAATGAAACGTTTTCGTTTTTGGGTTGTCCCATTAAAAATGAAATGTTTCTTAAAATAGAAATAATTTTATCTCTACTTTTCTCTCTCTTTTACTTTACTCTCTCTTCTTTAACTCACAAAACAACACTATATAAAATTCTATGTCGAAAAGCAAATGTTTCATATTTATTGAGATGAAGAGAGTATTTCTTAAAACTCGCATCGGAACCAAAGTGAACAATTAATAGTGCGTATGATATGAGTTTCATAATTGCTTTCTTCCACAACTGTGAAAAGTGTCTTTTATATTGTTTGTTTTGGAAATAAGGCCATGTGTTAAAAGCCCAAAAGAATTGTCTGTCATCCGAATTTTCAATACTCAATTAAATAAATTTCAATATGTCGTTTAATCATACTACTAGTACAAAAAACTTCAATTAAAAATTATAAATATTCAAATTAATTACTGTAATTCTTTAGCGGCAATGGGGCTGTGATTCCGTCGGCGTTTCAGAACTGGAAATTTGGCGCGGCAAATGGAGCTGCCGGCGTCGACTTTCCATCCGGAGATCCGCCGTTCCTTGGAATCTCTATCTCCGTTGGATTCATATATCTGGTGCGGCACTCCGCGGCGGGAAAGGATCGGTACATCGTCACGTCTACACCTTCCTGTTTGGAAACTTCCTCGCGGAATCTCGGCCTATGCTAATTCTCCCCACTGTATAAGTGAGGTGGTCGATTTCGAACCGCGTGGTTTTGGAAAGAAGGGGCGCATTCACTTCGTCGGAGTTGGAGGCAGTGGATTATCCGCCCTCGCTATGCTTGCGCTTAAACAAGTGATATGGATTTTGTATTTTTGTAATTTTACTTGTGTGCGTTACATAGTGTGTTTTATTTGGGGTGAAACTTACGTTTTAAACAATTGATTACTGATTAGGGCTACATGGTTAGTGGTTCGGATATAGCGTGGAGTAGCTACATGGATGCATTAAAGGAAGCAGGCGCGTCGCTGTTTGTGGGTCACTCTGAGAGAAATTTGCACTGGAATGGCGAGATATCGAGTTTTCCTCAGGCAGTTGTTGTGTCGAGTGCGATTCCACCTGAAAATGTGGAGGTTTTGATTGCCAAATCTCGTGGAGTACCAATGTGAGACATTTCATATCTGGAAAAAGAACTTACTATATTGCTTTTGGACTTTGTGCTGTATGATGTGCATGGTTAGTGAACTGCATCCTGTGTTTTAGGTACAAACGAGGTGCATGGTTGGGAAAAATTACCAAGGATTACAACTTGATTGCTGTCAGTGGGAGCCACGGTAGTTAACTTTGTTCTTGCTGCAATTAGTTAATATGAGTGCAGGGATTTTCGTGTATGTTTGAAGTGTATGACATCTAAGAAAGCCTCGATAATTGGTATTAGAGAATTCACGATAGTGAGGAGATAAATCGGATGAAATCGGATGGGGGCAAGATTCCTAAAAATAAGTCATAGTTGCCAAAATCAGTGAGATGAGAATTATATGTGGTTCTTGAAGGGCTGTGAATCAAACACCGACATCTAGTTTCTGAGGTTGTATGCACTGTTATGCAGTATGCCCAGTAATTTAATTCTTCATTTCTGAAGGGTGAGAGAGTGAACAAAACAAAACTTGTAGAGAAGCAATAAGTGATAAAAGGCAAGTCTGGAAATGAAATACTGTTTCATACTTGGTTTTAATTCTATTAACGAGGAGTATGAAAAACCATTAAACTACTGACAATGTTTTGATGAATCTCTGCACTGAATTTCTATATATGCAATATACAAGGGATAATAAAGATTATCTATGCTGATTGTCTGCCTTGACTTAGTTATGAGTGGATCTTACTTACATGGTCCTCTTTCTTTTGCGTGAGTTGGTGTTCTCTTACAAATAAAACACCATTTGTTACACTTGTAGGCAAGAGTACCACAGCGAGTATGCTCGCTTATGTATTAAAGGCCATGGGAGATGATCTGACAGCTGTCATTGGGGCACAAGTGCCGCAGGTTCTGTATTCGGTTCATGAGTAGAGCACGGATTATCTTTTATAATTTCTATATCCATGACCGTCTTAATTCTATTCATTCCCTGCATTGACTTGTGATTTGCTGATGACAAGCTTTTCATATAGCTTACAAGTAAATAGTTGTTGCATACTTTATGGGTCTCTAATTTATAGGCTGAGCCTTGATCTGATAATTCCACAGTTTTCTGGAGGTAATGTTATTTATGGGGATTCTCACAACTTCGTACTAGAGGTATGAGATGCAATTTCCTATTAAGTACATGTGGAGTTTTTCTAGTAAAACGTGATGTAGTTAGGAAAGGTTAGAACTTAGCATATATAGTTTATGCCAAAAAATGCTGTTTACTTTTGTGTCCTTTCCTTTCGGACAAAATGTACCTTCCTAAGTTCATCTGCATGAGAAACCAGCTAGATGTAATTCTATTTGCGATCTTAGTTGTAAGATATAAAAAAATCTTCTGTAAGTAGAGACTAGTTTCTTATTTCTGTGAGAACTGCAAAACACAACTTTGTCTGCACCTTGGTAATCTTGTGGCTGCTAAACTTCTTTGCTCTTTTGTATGTAGGCTGATGAATATGATGGTTGCTTCCTTGGATTATTACCTCATATAGCCATAGTAACAAATTTGGACTGGGAGCATGTGGATATATATCAAGATGAGGTTTACTGCAGTTATTTTGACAACATAATGCAAGTTATCAACATTTTTAACTTTCCCCTATTATTTTACATGATATTTTTTCCAAAGTAGGAGGCTGTCAAAGAAATTTTCAGGAAGTTCCTTGAGAGAGTAAGAACTGATGGCCACCTTATTGTTTATGGGGATAAGTATGCATCTCTGATCTTCCATCAATATCAGCTCTTCCTCTTCATGCTGTCATGATCTCACATTCATGTTTAAGCAATCATAACTAAAGTGATAACCTGCTGAGAATGAACATTTGTAGGCATGGCCAGAGCCTAGGTGCTTTTTCTATGCTGAATCACCCCATGGAGGAATCTGATGCTCCGAATTATGTGAAGAGTCTCTCTGACCAGCTATGCGCCAACAGATACAATATTACTACTTTTGGAATGTCAAGTTATAATAACTGGCAGGCTTCATCAGTTTCTCCAAACTCTCTTGGTGGTTGTGACTATCAACTGGTAGGCTTCTAATGCGTGATTCTAACAGACTTTGTTAGAGGGAGGGCAAATGGTTCTAAGCACCAATCCGTAATTTTCTGCTGAAAATTTTCTTACCATTGCTTAAATGAAAAAGGTCTTCTGGTATTGGGTTTCTCTCTGCATATTATTAGTCCATATTTGTCATGTGTGGTTCTGGAACAGTCTTTCTTTTTCCTAATACTTACTAAAATCTTGTATCTAGTTGTACCTTGAATACATCTTGATGTATCAATGATATCATTTGTCATGGTCTTTCTCAGTGTCACAATGGACATCCTGTCACTGAGATCAGCTTGCAAATACCTGGAGACCATAATGTACTTAATTCATTAGCGGTAAGAGATTCCAAGTACCAATGTGTAACATTAATTCTGTTTTCTGTTTTCTAAATATGCCTCTTTGTGTTCATTTTCTAGGGATTTCAAGTCTGTTAACTAGATCATTCATATTTCAACATTAATCTGCTTACTAATTCCAAGTATTGCCTGGAGGCTAGGTGTTGCTGTCCTTGTCAGTTTTACACTCATTTTCATGGCCCGCTTTTTTCTGAAATTTATTTCACATTTTCAAGTCTACAGGTGATTGCTGCATTAAATGCTTTATTTGGTGACGGTAGACAACTATATGAATCAATTGATAAAGTGAAGTCACATTTGAAAAACTTTAAAGGCATCTCCAGACGTTTTGAGTATATTGGCAAAATTCATGGATGTCGTATATTTGACGACTATGCTCATCATCCCACTGAGGTCCGCTGTGTTCTTCAAGCAGCAAGAAGGCTTTTTCCTTCAGAGGAGCTTTTGGTAGTTTTCCAGCCTCACACTTACAGGTCTCTATTTCGTGATGCATGAGAGTCACCAATTGTGTTTTCAGTTATAGAGCTCTTCTTAACAATGTTGTTTGCAGTCGCCTGGCAGCATTGATGAGTGAGTTCGCCTCTGCATTCAGAGAAGCAGATCAAGTCATAGTTACTGAGGTAATTAAGTGCAAATTCTGCAGTTACTATTATCAACAGGTCTGACAACTCATCTGATCCACAACAGGTCTATGCTGCCAGGGAAACTAACGTTTGGAAAATTGGCGGAGAGAATCTGGCTATGTTTGTAACTAGTCCAACATGCGATTTTATCCCATGCCTGGTATGAGTAAGCTTTTCTTTTTAGCACATTCATGAGCCTATGGCTCTGAAGCATAATTTCCTGCAACTAATCTTCATCTACAAAGCACAATTTGACAATTGGGCAAGTGCTCAAGATTGTGGAATTTCGTACAGCATTATCTTTAGTCTGAGGTAATGAGTGTTGAGCAAAAAATACTACTAGTTGTCAGTGCATGGCTTAGAGTTTAAGTCTAATCATATGTTGAGGATGATGAACATTTGTGACACCCTTATCCACGTTTAAGTGGTGTTGTAAAAGGGCATTTGAAATCATGTCAAAAATTTCCAACTACATTACTGGAGAAAATAAGTGCTGAAAACTGATCAATATAATATTTATCAGGAGAATGTAATCAGTGAGCTGGTGAATATGGTATCTGAGAACCGCCATCGTCAGCTTGTGATCTTGACACTAGGAGCGGGTGAGTAGGCTATTTTACGTGACTAAACTCTATGAAGAATATAAGGCTCCATAATGTTCGTGTGCTTTAACAGGTGATATAACTCTGGTTGGACGGAAGGTGCTCCGAGAATTGGAACAAAAGTTCAATCAGGAGTCAAGCCTGCAATTTCTGTAGAATGAAGATGCCCTTCTATGACTTACTGTTGCTGATATTCGAATTTTCCCACAGGTTTTGTTGATTGCCTTTGCAATTCACAAGATAAGATGAATACTCTAGCTGCTATAAAATACGTACATGTTTGAGATTTGCCTCCAACTGTCATTATATTTGTTGTTCTCTATAGCTTTGTGCTAACAGTTAAATGTAAGTGGCTTATGATGCTATGATACTACAAAACCATTATCCAATTAAGATGGAAACTCTAATTTGGCTAATGGATGAAAATAATACTAGTATGGAGTTGATCAAGATGGTAACACACGACTTCCCTAAGAATCAAACATAACATACCAAGGCAGAAAACCATATAGCAGAAACACAAAACGAAAACCATATAGCAGAAACACAAAACCAAGTTCTCAACTCAACAAAAATGATGTCTTGAAATAAATGTGAGAGCGAAAGAATGAAGCACATGTATAAAGAAATCAAAATCCAAAGCGATCTCTCTCACCTTTTGATCAAGATACACCCCATTGATCACTCTAAATCCTAACCAAAACTCACAAACAACGAAAACGAGGCAAACCTACACTGTACACATTCTGCAATCACTGAATTCGGTTTAGCCTCCGAAGAAAGAGAAGAAACCTCTCTTCTTGGGCTCCTCCTCCACCATCACAGCCTTCATACTGTCTTGCTCCACCAGCCTCCAGGCCGCCTGCTCGAAGGCCAACCCAGCCAACGCAGGTGGCTTGTTCAAAACCAACGGATATCCTCGGTTCGTGCTCCTGATCACCTCTGTATCCTCCGGGATCACCCCCAGCAACGGCAACCCGAGCATTTCCTGCACGTCTAAAACCGACATCATATCCTCCCCTTTGATCATATCCGTCCTCACCCTGTTCACAATCATCTTTATATCCCTAATCCCATCGCATTCCAGCAGCCCCGTCACCCTATCCGCGTCGCGGAGGCTCGTGATGTCCGGCGTCGTCACCAGCACTGCCTCATTGGCCGGCGTGATGGCGGTGATGAACCCTGCGTCGATCCCCGCGGGGCAATCGATGAGGATGAAATCGGGCGGGCCTTCTTCCCGGTTTTTGAGGGCGTCTACAAGCCAAATTAGGGCTTTTCCGCCAAACCCTAGGGGGAGTTTGGAGCGGGGCTTGGAGATGCAGAGGAGCTCGAAATTGGACCACCGCTTGTCACGGACTAGGGCTTGATCGAGGCGGCAGTCGCCGTTGAGGACCTCCACCACGGTGTAGTTGACGCGATTCTCGAGACCGAGGAGGAGGTCGAGGTTTCGGAGGCCGACGTCGGCGTCGATGGCGACGGCGGAGAAGCCGAGGCGGGCGAGGGAGAGGCCGATGTTGGCGGTGGTGGTCGTCTTGCCGACGCCGCCCTTCCCGGAGGTGATGACCACCACTCGCGGGGTGTCGCCGGCGAGCTGAGGCTTCCGGTTGTACTGGAGGAGGGCGTGGATCGGAGCTAGGGTTTTGGGCGGTTTTCTGGAGGGCCTTTTGGGGCGGAATTGGAGGGTCGAGGGCTTGGTGATTGTGTGGATGGATATCATTGTTACGATTGGCTATCGCCGGAAAATATTCCGACGGCCGCCGCCACAATGTGTGGGTGTGAGTGTGTTTATTCTAAATCGGAAATGGTGGGAGAGTGACGATTGAGCTAAAGTGGAAATCTGCTGCAGTGAGAGCTCTGCAAGAGATAACTAAATCTAGGTAATTATGTTCCTAAAACTATAATATGACCCCATAAATTGCTAATATGCTAATTTGGTGCCAAAATTTTGTTCCTAAATTTATAATATGACCCCCGTAAATTGCTAGTATGTCAATTTGGTGCCTAGTAAATTGTTGCTAGATTTACTAAATTTTGAAAAGTTTAACCTAACCTACCCCACACGTTCTACTCCTATTTTTAGCTACACATGCTAGTATTATTATTCCAAAAAGGATAACTTACCTATGTTGTAGGTCTAGTTTTTAAGTCTTTGTGTGCTAGCCAATATTAAGTTAAGATAATGTTTGGATAAAAGTCTAAATTTGGTATTTGCTATCCAAGATTTGTAATTTCGATGTCTAGCGAAATGACACTTTTAGTTGTCGAACAAAAAGTGCCTCATCTATCATTGACAATAATAGGCCATGCATATGGTGGGACTATCACAAATTGGGACAGAAGTTTAGTTCGACCTATAAAATGAACAGTGTAGATAAATTAAAATTATGTTTGTAATTATTTTAAATATGGAAGATAGGATCATCTAAAATTTAAATTTGAAGAATAACCTTGATTTTTTTTTATACAGATTATTTCATGGTAACAAAAGAAAAAGTAACATGGAGATCACAATTATTTATTTATGCTAACAAGTGTTTTATTTATGCTAACAAGTGTTATCAATTACTATTGGGTACTACAATTAAATTATCATCAAATTACGATTGTACGAAGAGGAACAACATTCAAAATGAAATTGGGCTCTGAACATACTTTGATGGTACTAAATTCAATGATTGTGACAAAAGATTTAGTTAAACATTCAAAATGAAATTGGGCTCTGAACATACTTTGATGGTACTAAATTCAATGATTGTGACAAAAGATTTAGTTAGGTAAATATTCGATTTTGTACCATTATACTCTTTTAACCAGAATATCCTAGTTTTTAGGATAATTGCATAACAAATTTCTGACCATCGAGTTTTGACATGTTGTGCGGGGTGATGCATAAATGATGGAGTTTAATCAAATTGCTGGAGAGAGGACATAAAGGGCATTATCCGAATCCAAAGATGTATCAGAAGGTGATGTAAGCTTGTTAGATCCGATGAGATTTGAAGATGTAACGTTAAATTTTGATGGTCAAAAAAAGTTGTGGGACAAAATAACCCATAACTAATCTTTCCTCGGTCTCAACTAAATTGAGTCATATTTTAGATATTTATATGTATAATTATTCTGAAGGTTGGAATTTGTTAGAGCATCCACTATAGGAGGACACTTTTTGGTGGACACTTTTTTTTTGTCCGTAGCCACTTTTTATTTGTCCACGGCCACAAAAAAAGTTTCCGCAACAATAGTGGACACTTTTGTTAGCCACATTTCACTTTATTTTTATTCTTTGTATATTTTAATTCAATTAGAATTAAAATTATCGGACTAAAAATAATTAGAAAACGAGATAATAATAAAATTAAGAAGTGCGATGAGACCAAATATTCGTTGTATTAATGGATACCGGAAAATTATACAACGATCATTTTATAAAAAAAGGATAGTATTTGTATCTCGATTCTTCCGTGCCGGGTGGATGTTCTTCTCTCCCGTGCATTTGGTATAAAATTCTGTAGAGTGAAATTGGAGGTGGAGTGAAAATGGGTGTGGAGTGAAAAACAAATTGGTGGGGTATTTATTAAAATAAGCCAAAAAATAATTAAAAAATCAAATTTTTAAAAAAAAAATAAAAAATAGGAACCGGCGACCGCCGCGCAATAGATAGGCGCGGCGGCCGCCGCGCTTCTCTCTCCTCCGGCTCGTCCTCGCCGCATTCGGGGCGATTGCCCTTCCGCCCCACCAAATCCGTCTGCCTCCGGAGCGGACGCGTCCACCGTAATAGGCCGCCGCGACTTAGCCGCGATCGGGGCGGCCGGCACGCCGCTCCTATAGTGGATGCTCTTACTATTAAATGCAATTAGAGAAAATCAAATATTTATATTTTCAGCCATCGACATTCTAATCGAGTGAAGATATCCAAGACTATAATTTCGTTTCGCTTTTCACGTCAATTTAATGAGCCAAGCAAGAAAGTTTAGTATGACGTCACATATCCGGTGCGCATCGTGGCCGTTAATCCATCAATTGACAAAGGATTGAACGGCTGAAGATCGTCGACTAGAATGAAGAGGATAGTGGGCCCGATTAAAATATTGAAAAGTCAGAAATTCTGGATCACTCTCCTTGACCGACACGTGGCAGTTTCCATCTGTTGTTCCAAAAATACCCTTCCTTCTCCTACTCATCCCCGTCTCTTCTCACCGGCAATCTCATGTGATCAGTTATTTTATCAATATCTTTTTCTCTCTCTCTCAAAACGCGACTGATTGCAGATCCAGACACACTTCAATCTTTAATTTTATCTACGGCTTTTTATTCAATTTTTATTTCCAATTGCTTTGTCGGGAGGCCTTCTTCATTCTCCTTGATTCCACCAGGTCCGCTTTATTTGTTACTAATAGTTTTGAAGAGAATTGTCGTTTTTTTCAGATTGATCTCTGAAGTTTGGTAATATGTCATGTGGGTATGTTGATCTGGGCCTGAATGATTTATTGAGCAATTGATTGAATTTCCGGCATTAGGGCTGACTGGATCGGATCGTATGTCAAATTGATGAGTTTTTTCTTATTGAATTGTGGAATTGAGTTAGGGTTTATTATTGAGTTAGGTGTATTCAGATCTGCCGATCCTTCGGAGTTGCCTAATGAGCGGCATATATTCCTGTTTTAGGGATCTGAGATTTGGGCATATGTTTCTGTTAGGCGAAACTCGAACAATTGCATAGAATGCAGAAACAATGTGTGAATCAATTGCTTAATTATTACTCAAAGTTATCTATTCGATTAAAGTTGGTTACTCATCCTAGCTTAGTTGGACATTAGTTGTTTATCATCGTTTATTTGTTTGCATGAAGGATCATTTTTGTATCGGCGTCGTTTCGAATACCAAATTGTGTGTAAATTGCACAATCCTGAAACGTTTTATCTTAGATTTCAGTATCACTTAACTGTGTGTTGTGTTTCCTTTATCCAGTCAATCTGTAGGGTTACTTATGCTAGAATCAGTATGCTTTGTAATGTTTCTTCTTTCCTGATGTTGTTTTGTGTCTCTATACTGTCAATATTTTCCTTGGCATGTTTCTCTTGATTGATTCCATGGCATTTAGTAACTAGGTATGTGCAAGATTTATGACTCTCATTTGGTAGTTATTTGAGTATTACAGTATTTAAATATATTTGTGTGTTTTCCCTTGAATTGTACATTTCTTTTTGTTAGCGGTTGTGTAAATGCTAAGGTTATTCTTGTTTATTGCAGGGGGGAAGGCCATGTGAGTTGTTTGAAACGGAAAAGATTTGGTATTAATTGAGTTACTCTTTCTAAGTGTTCTGTTAGTGGGTGGCAAAGGGAAAGGTTGAGAACAATGATGAAGTCAGGATTAATGAGTGCTTACCACTTTTCACTTCTTTTATCTCCTATTATTTCTTTTTGGGAATGTAGTGTGCGCAAGATGAGGTACTCATTCAGACCTGAGTGGGTGTAGGTGTAAGTTTTATACTGCTTTATTGTTTTCAGGTTTTTAATTTCAGTTTATTAAGTATTCAATAACATGTTTCAAAAGGAGATGAAGCATATATTGCTTAGATAATGTATACGTCATAGGGAAGTTTACTAGGGAATACAAAAGAGGAAATTCTCGAAAGAAATTAGGCTGTTAGGACAGTGTAGCAATAGGGTTTGAGTTGTGTGTGATTGGACATCATGGAAGGTGCTAAAGCCACAGCTGGTGTAAGGAAAGGCAAGAAGAAGCAGGTGAAAGATGAGATTGACCGAATTAAACAGGCTGAGAAGAAAAAGAGACGCTTGGAGAAGGCATTAGCTACTTCTGCAGCCATCCGTTCTGAGCTAGAAAAGAAGAAACAGAGAAAGAAAGAAGAACAGGAAAGACTTGACGAAGAAGGTGCTGCCATAGCAGAGGCGGTTGCTCTGCATGTCCTACTTGGCGAAGACTCAGATGATTCGAGTAAACTAATGTTGGAGAAGGATGAGGGGCTGGCCTCGTGGGATCATGCTAATAACATGGACATCATTGTTGGGAGACACTCTTTGGTTCCTTACCAAGATCTCCCTAAGTGTTCCCTTGAAAATATTGGATTGGTTTCTGATGCTCATAGATATGGGCGCGTGTGGAGTCACTGGGGTAACTCTAACCTGATGGTCTCATCTGATCATCGTTTTGGAAGAGACGTCTACCCTCAATATTTTGCTGAACAGGGATGGGGCTCCGTGGGTTTATCTGCTGGTCATCTTGCTGCTCAGGCCGTTTCGTCACTTAAAATAGCTGACGATGCACATGTGGATGCTTATATGTTCAACCAGATGCTAAGAGGGTGAAAAGGTGCAAAAAAGATCCGAGAGGATCGGTCAAGTTGTGCAAGCACTAGGTTCTGTTTTTTCAATAATTTTCTGTACATACATGTGGAGTGAGCTCGGCTGTCCTTTTTATAAGATATCATATTTTGTATCGTCACATTTTCATACTTTCGGCTTTCATATTTTACTGTTTCTGTTATACCTGAAAATTTCCCAAGCAAACAAATTCACTGTAATTAGCTTGATACGAGTTAATCTGGTAGTATTTGTTTGTGACAGCAGGAGGTACCTAAAAGAGTTGTGATCTCTTGATAAAAGTTCCAGGCTAAGAAGTCTATTTCGTGGGTGATATGATAAGAAACCATCTTTTAAGATAAAAGAATTTTGCGACTTACTGACACAGAAAATTAGGTTGACATAAAAGTTCGACAATCTATTCATTTCCAAATGTTATATAAGTTGCGACACATATTACAACAATTTGCAAGATCAAGAGTCCCAAATGTTTTGGTATTCTGGCATACAAGTTCACAGGTAATGATGCTGAACATTGCGGTCAGGTAGAGAGTCCGATCATAGAGGTGTTTTGGCGTCTTGTCTAAGTCGCTGATCCTCATCTTCCAGCTCCGAACTACTAGAAGGTTTCTCGCCGGGTGCAACGAGGTTCTTGAACCAGGTAGGTTGGAATCGGGGGGTTCCACCATTAGAGTTGCTGGGGGAATCTGGGCCTGTAATCATGTTGTTGGATGCAATTCCAGCTAAAAATCGATATGCGACTTTACTGGCAGTGACGATTTCAGTTTTGGCTTGCCTAAACTGCAACCACAATCAAATTAAGGGGCTTCAGAAATTTCAACATAAATGAGGCTGTGGAAAACAGTTATGTATATGAGTCTGTTGGAATCAGCAAATGGAGATTGGAGCCTTACTCTATATGCTGTGTTTCCGGCTATTTCTACAGCAGTGTCTCCAGCATTTGCAAACCTGTTCACCCAACCTGTTATGGAGGTGAAAAGATTACTACGATTCCAAGAAGTGGAAAAGGGGTTATACGATAGACCAAGAGTAAAGAAGTGAAAATGCTGCCTACAATTACTCAGTACAACATGCCATTTCGATACACCTAATTACAGAATGACATTGGTCATGCGAACCAAGAATCATTAGATGGGAGTTCCTTAATCCAGGAGAAGCAAAAAGTTACTTAGCAATTAAACACACATGTAAAACCTTGTGCAGACTAAAGAAAAGAACCAAGCTGTTATAAGAAGTAAACAAACTTAATCAAGAAAAATAAGAGAGGCATACGATAGAGCCGAAGACCCTGAGAATCTATGATTTTCAATTGTTCCCAAGTGAAAAAATTATGTCCACAGCTAGTCTGATAACTGATAAGTCATAGAAAAGTATATATTTCACACAAATAGTCCCACATAATTATACCTAGGGAATCTTTGTCGAAGTTCAAGGAAGCATATATGAGCAAAAACACTGCCAAGTTATTACATAAGCTGATACTATATAATGCCCATTTTCCAAATATAACTTCTAACCAGAATCTGACAAACAAAGGAGAGCTACAATTATCAAAATGAAATGTTTGCAATAAAAAAAGAACATTAGTCAGTAAGAGGGACTGCCTTACCAGGTAACTTAGAAACACCCAGTCTTTCACAAAATTCATCACAGAAATGATTGCAATTTTTTGCTAGCAAATCATATGATTCTCCAGGCCACTCTCTGCTCAGTTCCATGAGAATTTGGTTAATCTCAGTGACAGAATTTGTGGTTTGTCCAAGTTTGATGCTTTCACGGTATGTATACATTGGATTCTGCTTTGAAGGACAGTGGAAGACACCAGTACCCTGCTCACAGAACCCAAAAGACCATTCTTCATCACCATAAACCTGTCGAGCAATTGAAAATTCAGTAGCAATAGCATGATCATAACTCAGCTGTATCCAAGAGTGAACTGAAAGTCAGGTAGGCAAAAGATATGGAGTACATATCAAGTGAAAACACAGAAAGATCCCCCATAACCTGCTCGAGCAAAAAAAAAATCTGAAATTTATGAGACAATGTAGATATAGAAGAAAATGAGTAAGCATCAAAATGGTGAAAACTGCAAGACCCAAAAGATTTATGAGATACACAATATGCAACCTTGTTATAAGGGATCCGCAGATGGCAAAATCAGTATCCTTTTACACACGGTGTTCTTGTAACACCAGTCAAAACATCCACTCGGCGCACATACTTAACTACAGGAACTACGAATACGGTACAGTCAAAACATCCACTACTGATTGTAACACATTAGATACATTGGCTTGCCATAAAGCTCATAACCAAATAGTGAAAACAAACGAACAACTCTATAGATGATGAAGAAGAGCTAGTTCCTAATAATATTGCTTCATACATATCACATCCAGATATATAAAAAACTTGTAAGTTCATCAAAATTAACTGGATTAGAACCTCTGACATGTTTTGGTTGACTAATACCAAAAGGTTATGCAAAGAGTCATAGACACAAAACTGTTTAAATCTACAGTGTGTGCATAACATGGAAACATTAAGGTAAACAGCCTTAACATCTTAAGAAAGGTGGAGATTAAAATGAGGTCAGGAGGGGCTATTATCTGTTTGGTAGAAAAACTAACACCCGCTACATGCTGTTTCGTTTTACACTCCATTTCCGTTGACGACTGAGAAAACTTGTTGAGTGGTTTTTCAAGAAGCCATTGGGGATTTCCCACCAAAGAATTACACTCATCTTTGTGTCAAACCCCAATCCATCCAACAAAATTGATGCATTTTCTCAATGCCAACCAAATGTTTCATGATAACTTATGGAGTACTCCCTAAGCTATTAACACTAACTTGATGTTAACACAGGTAATTAATTATACCCCCTAAGGTGAAAGCTCAATCCATAAAACTAATATATATATAGAACCTATATATAGAGCCCTTATTCAAGTACAAACATTTTTAAGAAAAACCCAAATCAGGGCATCCTTTTGGGACTTTTCTCCAAAACAAGTCCAAATCCAGCCCCACCTAGCATAGAACTGCTTCGTCCTAGAAAAGTATTTGAACAGAGGAATCCCCAAAAATCAAATTCCCAAATTGAGAACAAATTAGAGTATGCAAGTACCTAAAACAGCATCAGCCCAAAAGTAGCTACAACAATACTAAAATTAACCACCAAAACCCCACACAGGAAGCAGAGTGGGAGTGCAAAACCTGAACGGCGCTGTGGAAGATGCCGCCGAGGCCAATTCCGTCTTTGAAAATCTTGTTGATCTGCATTATGGTGTTGTTGGTTTTGTCGCTGCCGCTGTTGGTGACGTCGTAGACATGGAGTATGACTTCCGTCATCTCAAATTCAGCGCTTCCCTTTCCCCTTCACAATTTCGATTCAATTCAAAAAACCCCTCTCGTCCACGAATTGTATGGTATCTCCACTTCAAAGTTGAATCAGGAGGAATGATTGAGGATGGGCACTTGAAACAAATCAGATTAGGTGAAAGTAATTTAAGAGAGTGATGAGATTTGGGAGCAGATGGCGGTGTGACTATGAATTTAAGAGATGTGAGTTACTACTGTAGAATCTGTGTGCACCATATCCTTTGCATTTTTCATTAACTACTTTATAAACCTGCCTTGTCTTAAACTTTTAACCGAGTGTCTGAATTTGGAATTTGAAATTTGAAAGTATTTTGAATTTTTATTGAGCATTATTAGTAATTTTTATTGTCTCATTGAATTTCTGACCCAAAATTGAAAATTCGTTGTGAGGCGAGTGAAAATCCTTAGAATTAGGAAATAAATTGATGGATATACTATGTATAAATAATTTAATATTTTTTTATTGTGATTTTTCTTTTTAGAATCAATTTTTTTTATCATCATAAATTATGGAGTACGTAATTGTCTATATTGAGTTACTCCTACTTGATTTCACTCTCTTTATATAATTTCTTCTATTGCTTATGACAGATCCGCTTCCGATAATGGTGGGGCGTCAACTAAATTTCTTATTGTTATTAGCAGTTGCAACCCATGGATTTTTCTTGGTGGTTCCAACTTCAAAATTCAGGCTACGTCACTGATTTAAATAATTATGGTGACTAAACGATGAACTATTATTATTATTATTATTATTATTATTATTATTATTATTATTATTATTATTATTCTTCGTATTTATTTAATTAAATGTTAATTTTGGCCACATTAGTGTTGCCTTAAATGGAATGCAGGTAGACAAAATGGTGGGCTATGTTCTGTATTTTGACAGTTCTATCGCAATATCCAACATCAGTGCATATTAAAATTTAATTATTAAGAGCCTTCAATAATTGAAGTTGTGTGGTTGTTACAATTGGGTTGGTGTCATTCAGATAGGATTAGAATATATACATATCATATTATGTGAAAACTTGTACAATCATAACGAAACATTATTATGATCTCATTCATTTTATTTGGCATCATCCAAAAAATGTTACGTACGTTGATTCAATTAATTCATGACGACTTCATTCTTGGATAAGACTTTAGAGTGACTGATTGCATCAGTGACTTGTTAAGAAATATCAGTGTTTAACTAATTTAATAAACGAGTGGATTATTAGACAAAGACCCTTCCTTAATTTGATTTTGATTGGTTGATAAAATGACATGTATCTTAATTGGTTGATGTATCAATTTCTTTCTTTGCAAACCATCAAAGGGTAAATTGTAATTTTTCTAGTTTAATCATATCAACATTCTTTCGATTATAATCTTTGCACAAAATAACAGGTAATTAAGCAAACCATTATTATTGAGTATAATAAAGTAGAGAATGTTAATCACGAATTAACGATTCACACATAATACATGTCGAATACGAGCGATAAAAAGCAGAAGCGTACTTATGTCCATATTGTCAATGAACTTGAAGTAGGTTTGATCGTTTTCGAAGAGAGACATCGTTTCGTTTCTCGTTTGTATATATATGCTTGCATCTTGTTATTTGATGTGGTGATCTAGCGGCCGTCATTGGTTATGAGCTGCGAGAAAACACGGCTCGTTGACATGTTCGAGCCACCATCCCCACCAACATCTACACGCCTCGATGGAACAGCAACAGGTGCTTCACCATCGCCACCATCACCATCTGTTGCCCGTTGCACTTCTTCCCTTGGCCTATCGTTAGTCTGTAGCTGATACGCATACTCCAAATTCCACAGCACGTCGCCCATGGTCGGCCTATCCACGCCATATTCAGCCAAACACTTCTCAGCAGTCTCCCCAAATTTCTTGAGGGCACTTGGCTTGATCTGACCACTGAGGTGAGGATCTATGATCTCGTTGATCATTCCTTTCTTGTGCCATTCCATCGCCCATTCAGCTAAGTTCACTTGCTCGCGGTTCAGCAATGGATCGACTGCAGGCCGAGCACAGAGAACCTCAAAGAGCACGACCCCAAATGAGTAGACGTCTGACTTGTCAGTGAGCTGCTGTCTCCTGAAATATTCAGGATCCAAGTAGCCGAAGCTGCCTTTCACGCCAGTGCTGACATGAGTCTCGTCTAGGCACGGCCCGGACTTTGAGAGGCCGAAATCAGCAACCTTAGCAACACAGTTTTCATCGAGTAAGATGTTGGTTGATTTGATGTCGCGATGGATGATGCCTTGAGCTGAGCCGGTGTGCAGGTAGTGAAGCCCTCTGGCTGCCCCGATGCATATCTCAAGGCGTTGCTTCCAAGACAAAGGTGGTGCGTCGCTACCATAGAGATGGTTTCTCAACGGCCCCTTCTCCATGTACTCGTAGACAAGTATCATCTCGGATTGCTCCTCACAGTAGCCAACAAGTGAGACAAGATGGCGGTGGCGAATCTTGGATAGTACAGTGATCTCAGTGTGAAACTCCGGGAGCCCCTGCCTTGAGCCAGGCACGCCTCGTTTCACAGCAACTTTTACGCTGTCTTTGAGTACACCTTTGTACACGGTGCCAAAACCACCCGAGCCAACTACCAAACTCTTGTCAAAATTATCGGTAGCAAGCTGTAGATCAGCAAATAGGATCTTCAAATCATAGAGGCCATAGGGGCTGGGAGTGGCAAGGACCGTGCCCTGAGATATCGTGGCATGGGAGCTGCCACCACCAAACACACGCAGAGAAGTCCAGCCTGCGCTCTCTGCACGCTTCGTCTTTGGCTTGGGCTTCCTCCTCCTGCATCCCAGTATGGCTAAAACCATCACAACTGCCAAAATCAGCATGAAAACTCCACCAACGACACAACCTAACACGATCCACTTGCCATCCTTCTTGGACCTCAGGGGAGATGGAGCCACATAGTTCACCATTCTCATAATCTCCACCCCATTGAGAATAGCATTCTTTTTCATCGCGATGTTCAAGTCCGAGGGGCCAACACTGACCGAAACAACACCAGAGCCCCTCATATTCTTCACCACAAAGTCAATGTAATAAGGAGATGCAAGCCTGTGAAGTGAAAGCACAGAGAGATCCACATCCTTGTATGAAGTAACACCATTTATATATATGTTGAAGTACAGCGTGTTGAGGGCAACGCTCACGATATCACAGAAATGGAGACGGACCAAATGCATAGCACCCTCCGAGCCAACCGGGAAATCCCATGTGATGTTGAAATGGTTAATCAAACTCCCGTTATACACATTCATCTGCTGTGCAGTCATGTACACATTGTCGGGGGCAACCTCCCTCGTTGCCCCGCCCTGCTGGTAGTTCGGAGGATCACTAGTCCTAGCAACCTTAGCAGCAGATTTGATCACAAGAAAATCCTCATCAGGAATCCAACTCCTCCAAAGAGTGTCATTGAAAGGTGTTATCAACAAACCCCCAACATTAACTCTATGAACAGTCTCCAAAACTTGGCTTGAAACATTCTGCTTAAACTCACTAATCTCCCCAGGGCTAATCAAGGCTATCCCACCAGCATCAATGAAGAAATCTCTGGGTGCTGAGAAAACCTCAATTGCACTCACAAATGCAAAATTGGAATCAGGTGTGAACACAATCTCAAGCTCATCTCTATCCACCATGACAAAGAACTCTTTCACAACAGTAGCATTAGCACTAAAGCTAGTTAAAAGAGAAACCCCATTTGAGGAAACACTAAATTTCCCATTTTTGAGATCATAATTCAGAGAGGTGAAGGGAGAGAAATGCAGACGAACTAAATGAGTGCCAAGATTCTTGATATCAAAAGTGTAGGTCGAGGAAGAAGTGAAAACTCGAGCTGTGGTGTAAATAACAGTTGAATTGGAAGATGAATTTGGGTTTGTGAGAGAAGATGAAGTACCTTCCGACAGATAAGTTGAACCCTTGTGTGAAGAATCCCCAACAAAGTGTCTGTTGTAAACCATCTCTGTAGTGGAATCGGATCCACAGCTGATGAGAAAATTGTCTTGGGGTGTGAAAGCATATGAAGTAGTTAGAAATAGAAGAAGTGGAAAGACTCTTGCAGCCATGATTGCTTAGCCAAAAATTGAATCTTTTTGCACTGAAATTTACGAATTGGTGGGAATATAATGAATACAGTAGATATGATTACTACAAGTTCTTGAAAAGGTGGAGGGTTTTGCTAATTCAAGATTTTGAGAATTTCCATAAAAAAATTCAAGATTTTGATGATGGGGTCATAATCAAGAATGCTACTACACGACCATTTGTTTGTGCAGAACCGAACCATAAAACATGGGTGAAAATGCTTGAGAAGTGAAGAGTGAGCAGCTTAAGTTTGACTTAGGTAGCTTTGCATGTGGAGTTTTAATGTGGCATTAAATTTTAGTCCAAATTCTCAAAAAAAAAAAAAACTTTTTTCGAACCCTCAATCTATTAATAGGAAAAAAAAAATGAAGTAAAGAGTGAGTTTACTAGATCTCTTTCTTAGTTGTATAAGTTTAGCATGGATGATTTTTTCTATTTGATGTAGTGACAAAATTGCCAGCGTGATCAGCACCAGTAGTTAACTGAATTTTGTCAAAAATAGTATTCTTAATTAATCAGTAGCAGATTGAACTATTCTGTTTACTGTTTATCTTATTGTGAAGGTACAGTAAGCTATACAATAGTAGTATGATACAATTCCTGCAGGTGAACAATCAATTTAAAAATAGGATTTGATGTATATAAAAAATCAGGTTGAACAGCAACTTCTATCTTATAAAAAGGGGAAAACAATGTATGCAACAATAGAAAAATAACTTAAAATCTAAAAGCACGTGAGCCGTGCCGACACTATTTTGCCTCCTTGAATAATGGATATATTTATGAGGAGGAGGAAGTAGGATAAATTTTACTTGAACATCCACAATATTAGAAACCATATAATTAAACAAAGCTCTATTAAACTTAACAAATATTTTTACAACTGCTGTCTGTATCTCAACGTCTATACGCGGGTGCTTAGTTGTCTCCAACTGATTTATAAATGTAACCTCAATGCATCCCACAATCTTATCAAGATCATTATGTATGTATATTATACTCCGTATGATTGACTTATTGCCACGTGGCCTATTTAATGTCTGTATTCAATTACTTTAAATTAAATCATTTTGATATTAATATTGTCATTGTCACAGGGAACGAATAAAAAAAAAGTATACGACGGACTTTTAAGATTAGAGGGTAGTCTTTCTTTTATACTCTATGCAATACACATATTTTCACTCTTTTTTTTTTTTTCATATGCTCTTTAGGATTTGGAGTAATATAAAATTTCCATGCACGATGGAGAATTTTCTCACGTAACTCATTTCCCCTCATTTGCACCATAGCTCATGTCTTCTTTATAATATTTTCAATATTATTGATCTGATAATATTTCTCAATTTTTTCCAAATATTTTTCACCATAGAATTAGAGAATGTGCGATAGACCACTGATATAGAACTATGTGATAGTAGTAGTAATAATACTTTTCTCAAAAGAAATAAACTTGTGTGTGACTTGACAGATGCTGTGGGCCTCAGCCCATTTGATGGTATTCCAAGTCCAACTCAAAATTCCTTCGTTATTTTAACAAAATTTGGCTAGACTTCACTTTCTTTGCATTATAATCTAGGTATAAAGTTATTCGCTAAATAAAGTGGTCTAAACTCTGAAAGTTTGTAAATTTAAAATCTAATTATAAAAATCTAGACACTATTTCAACTTGTTATATCAAATTAAGCAAATCAAACAACCTCAAAGATCAAATTAACATCATCCTCCCGTTCCTCTCGCAAAAAAATAAGTACTCCCTCCGTCCCATTGAAGATGACTCACTTTCCTTTTTAGTTTGTCCCAACTAAAATGACCCATTACTTAAAATGAAAACACCTTTTACTCTACTTTATTCCCTCTCTCTTACTTTACTCTCTCCTCTCAACACACAAAATAAATTTACAAAAAATCTCGTGCCACCCAAGAAATGGGTCATCTTCCTTGGGACGGAGGGAGTAATACATTATCGATTTGTTCAACTTCTAAATCTAATCTTTCATGGTTCCTTGGCATTTTAAATTTCAAAAGTTGGTTGAAAAATTTAGTCACATTTGAGGAAACAATAGATGTTGTTGAAGATATTGATCACATGTGTGGGATGCCGATTCATATTTCTCATATTTATAGAGCAGGTCAACGAATTCACGACGAATCTAATAAATGAAGGTCGGATACTATTGTACCATGATTTTTTTTTTATTTCTTATTTAAAAATAAATTATCACAATTTTCGTTTAATCTATCCAAAAAAAATTGCCACTTCCCGAAGTATTAGGTTTTTCGCCATGGAAATTTGATGCGAAAATCGATTGCATCAGAGTTATAGGCAGGGCTGATCTATACGGTTGCCAAAAGGGGCAAATGCCCCACCTAAGAAAATTATTTAGGCTACTTTTGTTTGTTAGTTTTATTTTTTTTTAAATATCCTTATTTATGTCCCTTCTTTTTTGGCTCACCTATATATAATTTTTTTTCTCCGTCCCTGATTATAGGGACTGAGTTTATGAATGTCTAAGTTAAGAGATATATTTTGTGATCAATTTTCAACAATTATTTGGTCACTTTCATTGAGTGTGATAATTCATTTTTAAAAGTTTTTAATAGCGACATTGTCAAATGTCAGTAGCTCTCAACTAGTGATGATTCTTCAAAAATAAATTAGACATGCATGCATTCATTCTTCTTTTGTAATCTGTATTTACAATTGAATAATGAAACAACATATTAATATTGATAAAATTAAATACTAGTACTACCTTTTATGTTTAATTATTAAGGATTTTGGCATTCTTTAATTTTTATACTTAATTATTTATATGATCAATTAGTACTCCATTATTTTAGAAACATGTTAAAAATATTTACGTTCATATAAATATTTTACTACCATTGATATAATAACGTCAAAAGAGAGCAATAATTGACCTTGAAGTAAACTGCATCAGAAAATAACTGAAATTTCAGCTGAAAGATAAGTGTTTCACGGCGGAGCCACCCATCGCCACCGCCGCCGACACAGTTAGTTTCCATCTCCAAGCTCTCCTCATCTAACAAATAAAACTTTCCTGATAATTTTGTAAGAATGACGGCGACGCATCTTCTCACACACCCAACTTACCTCCCTCCGCCGCCGGCGAGGCGGCCTCGTCTCCCAACCCACCGTAACGCCTTCTCACTTCCAAATAACAAAACCCCATCTCTAAATTTCGCATTTTTAAGCTCACCTCGGGAAAGAAGTCGCAAGAGTTCAGCAATCAGATCACAGTTGAACTTCCCGATCATCTCGCCGCAGGACCAATGGGGCACCTGGACCGCTCTGTTCGCCACCGGCGCTTTCGGCATATGGTAAATCGATTTTCACAAAATGGGAGTAATTAATTTGATGTTTTCCCCTTGATTTTGTGAATGAATTATTCAAGGTCGGAGAAGACCAAGATTGGGAGCGCGCTGAGCGGCGCATTGGTGAGCACTCTGGTGGGTTTGGCGGCGAGTAATTTGGGAATCATAGCGAGTGAAGCGGCTGCTTACGACGTCGTTTTGGAGTTCCTTCTGCCATTAGCGGTTCCTCTGCTGCTTTTCAGAGCTGACATGCGCCGTGTTCTTCGCTCTACTGGAACGCTTCTGCTCGCTTTCTTGCTTGGATCAGGTAGTAAATTTTGACCTTTTTGTGGGGATTCGAGATGCAAGTTAGCCCTTTGAGCTGTTATTTATCTTGATTGTGAGGCAGTGGCGACGACGGTGGGGACGACAGTGGCATTCCTGTTGGTGCCGATGCGATCTCTTGGTGGAGATGGTTGGAAGATTGCAGCTGCTCTAATGGGAAGGCATATTGGTGGAGGTATTGTTGATTGCTTTCTTGATATGATGTTGATTGCTTGTATAAGTAACATATTTCCAATATAATGCAGCATTTATTGCCTTGTGTTGATGACTTTGTTCATGAATTGAAATCAAGGACTATTAATTTCCCAACTGCAAGACAATGACTAAATATTTTAGTGCATTTATTTGGATACTTTTCTATGGCCAAGTGATTTCTGCTGGTTCTCTGATGGTATCGGCATTGTTTGTCGTAGTGCTAGTGCTACGCAATCTAAGAACCATTTTTCGATATTTTTTGCCTGCAGACTAAAGGGTTGCTGTTTGTATAAAAAATTCAACTAGTCGTATGCTTTTGTTATATGTTCACTGATGATTTCCATATCTTGTAACTCATGGTGCGCGCGTTCTATTCTGTTGCAGCTGTCAACTACGTGGCCATATCTGAATTTCTTGAGACGTCATCGTCAGTTGTGACTGCCGGACTTGCTGCAGATAATGTGATCTGTGCTTTATATTTTGCCTCATTATTCGCATTGGCATCTAAGATACCTGCAGAGTCATCAGAATCAACAGCTGGTGAGTCGGAATATCTTCTGAATCAGTGGAGGTTTATGTATGTATGAATATGAGATCATATAGATACATGGCCAAAAAAATTATTGTTTGTTTCATAGCCACTTAATTCTTTGTGGTAGATGCTGAACTTAATGAAGAAAAAGAATCTGGGAACAAGCTACCTGTGCTTCAGACTGCTACGTCCCTTGCTGTATCGTTTATTATATGCAAAAGTGGCAGTTTTTTGACAAAGTATTTTGGGATCCAAGGAGGCAGCCTTCCAGCCATTACAGCTATTGTGGTTGTTCTAGCAACTATATTCCCGAAACTATTTGCTTACCTCGCGCCTTCTGGTGAAGCTATGGCGTTGATACTGATGCAGGTCAGCATTTCTAGTCCCATTTTAAGCTGAGAAACACAAGTTGAGAAAGTGATTTGTAATGTGATCCTGTATTAGGTGTTCTTTGCGGTTATTGGGGCGAAAGGAAGCATCATGAGTGTTATGAACACGGCGCCCAGCATCTTCTTGTTCTGTCTAGTCCAGATCGGGGTGCACCTAGCTATCATCCTCGGGGTGGGGAAGCTGCTGCGGTTTGAGCTCAAGTCGTTGCTGATAGCATCTAATGCGAATGTGGGCGGTCCCACAACGGCCTGTGGGATGGCGACAGCAAAAGGGTGGACTTCTCTAGTTGTTCCTGGCATTCTTGCTGGCATCTTCGGCATTGCAATCGCCACTTTTCTTGGTATAGGTTTTGGACAAGCTGTTCTCAGATTCATGTGAATATGCCATTAGTTTGGACATTAAAGTGAAGCAGACTGTAAAGGACTGATTCTGTAAACTTTATCATCATTGTTGAAATTTTGAATTTCTTCCGTTCAAAGTTGGAAATGTTATTTGTTTTTTGGGCAGTAAGTTTTATATGAAAAAAATAAGTGAGTAGAATGTGATAATAGTATGTGATAATGTGATTGACATGTGAATCAATTTACTCAATTTAGATTAAGACATAGTATTAATGTGAATCTAAATGTTATACTACAAGTGAGACGGTTATTTATGAATGGAGAAAATAATACTCCATGTTGTACATCAATATAAAATACTAGCACTATGTTGAAGGTAATAAATTGGTTATAAATCCAACTCCTAATCCAGGGGCAACTTTTTACAGCATAGTGATTTGAATTCCTAATTTATGGATTGAAGTATATTAAATTATTAAATGTGATTCATGACGTCATAATTTCGAAACACATTTATTATTGCAAGTATATGCCACGTGGACAGGCATCCGATAAGAGAAAAGATAGCAGTAGAATTTCAAAGCGTGGCCGGCAACGTCGCTCAATCGCCGGCTATGGCTTCCTCACCGATGCCGCTAAGTCTAACGCCTCTCTCACAACCCTCTCGAACACACCACTCATTCTGCAATGCCGCCAAATTTCCGTACCATCACCATTCAAACACTAATTCCACTTCCAATTTATCAATCAGGACTTGTCGCAATCTCACAGCTCCTACCAATCCTTTAACCGCCAATTCCCTTTCGAATAACTCTCCCGTGGTCTCCGCTGACGACAATTGGGGCGTCTGGACTGCTCTCTTCGCCACCGGCGCTTTCGGTCTCTGGTAATATGAATTCGTCCGCTTTTCTTTCGATGCAAAAATAGATGCTTAAAATGGTGCGTTTAGGTCGGAGAAGACGAAGATCGGGAGCATGATTAGTGGTGCATTAGTGAGTATTTTGGTTGGGCTTGCAGCCAGTAATCTGGGGATTATTCCGCACGATGCGCCAGCTTATTCTGCTGTGTTTCAGTATTTATTGCCACTAACGATACCATTGCTGCTGTTTAGAGCTGATTTACGCCAAGTCGTACGGACTACAGGGACTTTATTCTTGGCTTTCTTGCTAGGATCAGGTGCTTCCTTTATTTATACTTTTATTATTCATATCCCCATTTGCTTATTTTTATACCAAACTTGTTTAATTGTTGCCAAAAGTAAGCTTAGCATCTCACGAATTCCATTAGTTAGTGACATATTGAGGCCAGCACTACTAAAGAGTTTATGGAACATGATTCTTGAGTAGCAGTCTAATACAAGCGATAAGGGTCAATGGACATAGATGCTTTCTTCTCCTTGCACCTTTACGAATCCAAGAGCTATGCATGGTTGATTCAATGGCCGCTAAGGTTGCATAGGATGGGATATCTACAGCGAGACTGTTACATATGATTGGAGCTTTTATATGTACCACTTAGACCACGCTTCTAAGTTTCTTTGTTTTATGGCTGGTCTTGATGCCGGTCATTGTGTTGTACTTATAGGACCAAATTCATTGCCATCATTTGAGTCAAATTGCCTTCTTATTGGATTTAGACAGAAATATGGATCAAGGGAATAGAGATAAACTATTTAAAACTGTATTTGAGTTTTTAAATGAGAAATTTTTCTTTAAAGCACATGAAGTTGTAGAATTATATTTTTTTGCTAAGCTTTATCAATTGATTATGGTTTATTAATTCTCATACAGATATTCCAGGGCTATATATTGTGTTGGAAGCCATTAAACATTTAATTGCTTCTTTGATGCTTCAGTTGCAACAGTTGTTGGGACAGCAGTTGCTTTCTTGATTGTGCCCATGCGGTCCCTTGGTCAGGATAGCTGGAAAATAGCTTCTGCTCTGATGGGCAGTTATATTGGTGGAGGCAAGTAATTTAAAACTTACATTGCAGTCTTACAACCTTCTTGAATAGCAGCACTAAGTCTCAAATACACATTAATCTTGATTGTTTTTGTTTCGGATTTCTGGAAATTGTACTATTGGAGAATGTACTCTGGCTAATCCAATGTGGTCGATATGCTGAGCTGGAAAATATGTAGTGTTCGGTGACATTTTGTTAATATCTTATTATGTGGTTGTATATTTAGTCGTACAAAACATTTTTAGTTATTTGACTTTATTAATGCTGTTTTTTCTTGTAGTTTCAAATACAAATAGAATTTATGGTCCCCTATTCATTTTTGTTCCAGAATAAAGCAGACACCTTGAGATGATATTCAAGCAGACCTTTTCTTTTGATAAATTAAGAGCAATCAATAATGGATGTAGACAACAAGTAAGGCAGACATACACATAGCTCAGGTTGACAGAATACTTATTTGCAAATTTAATCACTGTTGCATCTCCCAAACGTGAGGCAATGAGAAAGAAACTGTACATGATATCTACTTCCATTAGACTTCCCCAGATGATCCCTCTTTATTCCCTGTATACCCAAAAGGTGTATATCCTCTGTTATAAACACCAAATATTGTTAGCATTAGCAAGAAAAGAATATCAGTCCCTCAGTTTCTTGTTAGGACTGCTCTGGCCTCCAAAAATTCACCTTTTCAGACCGTCTCTCCATCTTAACATTTACTTATTGTTGGTTCAGTAAATGTTTTTTCCTCGTCATTCATGTAACGTCAGTTTGTATCTATGAATGCAGCAATAAATTACATAGCAATATGTGAGGCACTCGCTGTTTCTCCTTCGGTTGTTGCTGCAGGTGTAGCAGCAGACAATGTCTTATGTGCTGTGTACTTTTTTCTCTTATTTGCGTTGGCCTCCAAAATACCCGCAGATGTTGCAAAAGTGCCTGATGGTATGTAGACTTTGTTAAGTTCATATCCTGGAATGCTCAGCATGCGTCAGTTACTCCACGATCTGTTGGACATTTTCAATGAATTACCATGTCTGCCATGCTTTATGAAGCTGTTTCTGTTCTACTTTAGACATAGTTCTCATTAAAATCTGTAAAGTTTTGGTTCGACCCATGTACAGATGCTTCATATCCGGCGATGGATGAGAGCAAAGTTTCAGTGTCCCAAATGGCTACATCACTTGCTGTTTCCTTTGCTATCTGTAAAGCAGCCAACTCTTTTTCCAAAACTTTTGGAATTCAAGGAGGTGAACTTCCTGCAGTTACAGCAATTGTTGTCCTTTTAGCAACCTTGCTTCCGAGTTTCTTTCGCTACCTGGCTCCTGCTGGTGATGCTTTTTCTCTCGTACTCATACAGGTCACTAATTAACTACTACTACAATTTTCCTATGTTAATTTCGAATCCTTTTTTTTATGAAGATTGTTGTGTATTGAGGATTCACAGTCATCCAATATTACATACTACAGTTTGGTGATTATATCTTCTTTTTTATACAGATATTTTTTGCTGTTCTTGGTGCAAGTGGGAGTGTGTCGAATGTAATCAACACAGCTCCGAGTATCTTTGTTTTTGCCTTTGTCCAAGTGGCTGTTCATCTTGTTGTGATACTTGGGCTGGGAAAATTATTTAGAATCGATAAAAAACTATTACTACTTGCGTCAAATGCAAACATTGGCGGTCCAACTACAGCAGGTGGAATGGCCACAGCGAAAGGGTGGAGCACTTTAGTTGTACCTGGCATTCTCGTAGGGATTTTTGGAATATCAATTGCAACATTTTTAGGAATTGGTTTTGGAAAGATGGTTCTCAGATACATGTGAAGCAAAAGACTGAATGTGTTTTTTATCATATGTGTAACACTTTCCAGTTTAGCTGTCTTCTTCTTCTTCTTTGCACCTGCTGTAACTGTTAGTTGAGAATCAAAAATTAATAATAGCACTCTACTCTATCATCTTACTTCTCTCTGTTTCTTTTCTGTGTGTTTATGTGGAAATTTGATTGCCTGAGTATAATTGGTTTTCTAGAATTTACAGACTGACTTGAATCTGAGTCTAATACTTCGCTTATGGAGTTGGATACATCACTACTGAAATCCCCAACTTCATGTCTACTCCAGTCTGGAATAAAAGCATGCTATGCAGGTAATACGTTTTGATTGTTTCCATTTTATTTTCTAAACAGTCTGTCCATTTTGAAGTTTTTTAAAGGGACAATTAGTTTCTAGAAATGGAAACCAGTCTTATATCGTAAAAAGATCCTACTTAATCAGTCTGCATTCAGTTCACGTTTTGCATGCTTGTTGTCATGAAGAGATTAAAGGAATTTTTTTTTGGCAAATATCTTATTTACGAAGAACAATTCAAGATCTTATCTTATCCATGCATATCCAGTTTCACGGTCAGGATCTTTTAAGTAGGTTAAAATTTAATTTATGTCACTCACTTTTTACAAATACTTTTTATTTCATATAGAGGCTGAGAAAGATGAAGCTGAGCAATTTCAATAATGAGAGAGAGCTATCTATCTATCTATATAACCCCAAAAAATTTTTGTTAAAGTTTTCTGCTAAATACCATGTGTTAGTACTTCTACTAGAGTCACATGTCAATGGCATTAAATTTCAGATGTGTTATATGATAACTTAATATTAATAAAGTCTGCATCATTATGTAGGAAGAAAAATTTAGTTGTAGAAGCAAATATCGTTGAGTTAAAAGTCAGAGTGCATCGGATGTTGTCATGTTAGTTTAGAACAGTAATGTATCACTGCAAATACATTAAATAAATCTAATTTCAACCATTATATCGAGAGTCTCCGCATTATGATCGTCTTGTGCTCTGGATATGCCTGGCTGTTTAATTTTTAAAAATGCTAATTCTTATTACCGTTGGCGTTGACATGAAATATCATAGGCCACAATCATATGATAAATTAGCCAATATGTACTGCCATAAATTGAAAACCCAGAAGTCAACTGTACTTCATTGGTACTTAAAATCTTTGTGGTACTGTCTTTCCTTGCCTTGGGAAGACTTTATATTGCAAACTTACTTGATATTATCAACTTGTTATGCTGCCCTGTTTGGTGTAAAGATAATATAGCATGATTATCTATAATGTTGAATATAATATACAAATTGTTTAGATCAGTCTTTTTCAGTGTTAAAACCAATAGTATGGGAAATGTTCCATTTTTTATTTGAAATAGTGATTATTCACATTGCTAAATAGCAGATAATATCATGACATAGAAAGAACCTCCATTTATTAATCTAGCGCAGGAGCATCACAATATGCATTCATAATAAGTTGTTACCTCAGGAGTATTTGTGTAGAAGAAGATTCAAAAGTTCAATTGCTGACTAAAAACTAACGGTTAGGTTCTCGAGAATAACTTATTAATTTATACCTTTGGAATTTGCATAAATGGCGACTCATATAAAGAGCTTTTGACTTTCAATCTACAAAGACATTTATACTTTATTATCCACTTGTTTGCAGTTTAAGAAGCACAATCAAGCAATCTTCAGCACTACTATGTCTGTATTTGTGCATGAAACATGCCATTTCTTTGATTTGATATGATGACGCATAAAACTTGCATCTCCACACACACTCACATATATATAGACAGAGTACATTTAATACATGTGCAAGCCAAGCAATTTTGATGTGTTTACTTTGAACTCCAAAAGATCATAGCTTTGCAGAAACTTCAAGAGCGAAGATGAAATATCGTGCAGCATGGCAGATTTTCTTTCTTTTAGTGTTTATAGGATATATGTTTATATGGGTCATGCTTCCTACAAAAACTTACAAAAGGTCATGGTCTCTCGAATTGAATAAAAGACTCAGTTCCACATACTTCAGGGAACAAGGTAAGTTTTCTGCGCTAATGTACATCCATTTGCTTATTAACATATTCGATACTTTCTTCACTTCACTCCCATTCTTATATATGCAGGGACGAATCTTGTTTTATTCAGTTTTCCTCTTATGCTCACTGCTCTTTTGGGATGTGCTTATCTACATCTCCTTAAGAAGTCGAATGCTGAGAGGTATGGCCTTTCTGGACTACTCATTTCCCCCACACCCACCAAACATATCAAATAAATTATTCTTGTTGTTGCAGTAGTAAGAGTTACTTTGATTTCCTGAGACGACCAGCATTGGTAATGGCGCCACTTGGAATAGTCAACTATATGGAGCTTATATTTTCCGCCATGTTTATAGTACTTATGATTTGGTCTCTAGCAAATTATATGTATGTCAGCATAAAGTACCCCTTCATGATGAGGCATGGAGTGGCCCAGTAAGTATTAGAAAGCTCCTAAAACTCTTTTTTCTGTGAATATGCCATTCTGGGCTTCTGTTTTTGTTTTCTGAATACTGCTAAAACTCTTTGTTCCGTGATATGCCATTATGAGCTTCTGTCTTTGTTTTCTGAAGGTGGCAAACTATCTTCCGTGGCGTATCCCTGAGGCTTGGCTATATTGGAAACACAACTTGGGCCTTCCTATTTTTCCCTGTGACAAGAGCATCATCAGTCTTGCCTCTCCTTGGCCTCACATCAGAGTCTAGTATCAAGTATCACATCTGGCTTGGCCATCTTTCAAATGTTCTTTTTGCTCTCCACAGCATAGGGTTCGTTATCTATTGGTGGGCAATGTCTCATGAAATGATCTTGGTAACATTCTTGTACTTTTCTCAGTTTCAAATATGCTAATCCATCACAATTGATCCGAATCTTGATAAAGAATGAAGTAAATCCCAATGCAGATGCTCGAGTGGAGCAGTACTTATCTGTCCAATTTTGCTGGAGTCATTGCATTTGTGCTGTCTCTAGTGATTTGGGCGACGAGCTTGGATCGTGTTAGGCGAAAAATGTTTGAAGTATTCTATTATGCTCACCAACTCTATCTTCCCTATCTCTTCTTCTACATGCTTCATGTTGGAGTGGCCTATCTCTGCATGATTCTTCCTGGGATCTTCCTCTTCCTTATTGACCGACACTTGCGGTTCCTACAATCTAGACGGCGCGCTAGGCTGGATTCAACACGCCTTTTACCTAATGGCACCATGGAACTGACCTTCAGCAAGGATCCAGGTGAAGTGTCAATAACTGTTAACCATTCTCTGGAAAAACTAAATGCTGATAAAACCTCATCCACTCCTTTTAGGGCTTTCTTATACTCCCACAAGCGTCTTGTTCATGCATGTTCCGAGCATCTGCAAACTGCAGTGGCATCCTTTTACAGTGATGTCAAACAGCAACTTGGAGACGAATAAGCTAAGCATCATGATCAAGATCGAGGGAAGCTGGACTCAGAAGCTCTACAAACAGCTTTCTTCGTCTTTGGATCATCTTGAAGTGTCCACTGAAGGACCTTACGGACCTGCTTCGTCTGATTTTCTAAGGTAATAACTGCATAAATGATTAGGTTTTCCAGTTTAAAGTTCTTTGTGCTCACAAAGTTTGTACTTGTTCAGCCATGAGTCTTTGGTGATGATAAGCGGAGGAAGTGGCATCGCTCCTGTCATCTCCATCATACGCGAAATCATTTTCAGAAGTACAGAATCCAACAGAAAGGTTCCGAACATCCTCCTCATCGCAGCCTTTAAGCACACAACCGATCTAACTATGCTTGATCTCTTGCTTCCCCTGTCTGGCTCTCTATTAGACATTTCAAAGATTCAGCTGCAGATAGAAGCTTATGTTACTCAGGAACACGAAAGGCCTGTCGAGGAAGCCAAGAATCAAATTGAGACGAAGGTGTACAAACCAGGTCCATCAGATTTACCCATATCTGCTGTACTGGGGAAGAACAGCTGGCTGTGGCTTGGTGCGATAATCTCATCCTCCTTTGTCATGTTTCTACTACTTCTCGGATTTGTAACACGTTACCATATATATCCCGTGGAGAAAAGGGGGGAGAATTACCATTACAGCTACAAAATTCTGTGGGACATGTTTCTTGTTTGTGCAAGCATCTTTGTAGCAACTAGTGCCATTTTCCTCTGGCAAAAGAACGGTATATCTGGAGAAGGGAAGAATCAGATTGAAAATGTCGATCTGCCAACTCCAACGAGATCACCTTCTTCTTGGTTGAGCGTTTCAGATAGAGAACTTGAGAGCCTGCCTCAACAGTCTCTTGTTCAATCCACAAATATACACTATGGAGCACGACCCGATCTCAAGAGTGAGTTTCTTTTTTTTTGAGCTCTTTCCTTTTCTGGGTTTCAAAAATGTTGATATTTTGTGCTGTATACAATTGCAGGGATACTCCTTGGTTGCAAAGGATCAGACGTTGGAGTTGTAGTTTCCGGGCCTAAAAGCATGAGACATGAAGTTGCAAGAACATGTGCTTCTGCTTCAGCCAAAAACCTCTTTTTTGAGTCCATCAGCTTCAACTGGTGATAAATGTGCATCTGCTGCAGAAACCTATTTTATTGTTTGTAAAGAAGGAAAGGATTGAGATTGTGGTTTTGCTTGTTTGTATGTTATAATCAGCAATGTGTGTATACAGTTTATGCTTGATTAAAATTGAAGTTGCATCAATTTTTGCAATTTGCTAAGGCATCTTGCCTTCTAGTTAATTAGGAAAATTAATAATTTTGACCTTCTTTACTCGAAGAAATATAGAATTAACCTAAACTTCTCCTATTAATGATACACGTCAAACATTTTATGTATCAACATGAAGAGAATAAATTGGAAATGTTTTTGGAAAAGTTTAGTCTCAAATATAGTACTACTAGTTATTCTTTTCTATGGGATTCATTAGTCCTTTTTGTGTCCTACTTAATGCACTATACTTTGAATTTATTCACATTTTTTTTATATCAATTTGATGTTTAGTTGAATTTTATTAGTAGTAGTACTTATTATCGAGAGTTTACTACTACATAATTAGGACATATAATTATTTTTTACTAAATTATTGTCACTTTTGTGAAATAAAAATTACTATTAGGTAGAGTTGATAAATCCAAAAGTGTCGTAAATAATTTTATAGTTTCCATTTTTTAAAATATATATTCCTAATTATGATGTATAATAATAAATTTATTTTATAATAAACACGAACAACATAATTATTTAGGGACGTGACACACTGACACTATGAATGAGGCACTAAATCTCATCTAAAACAATTATTCAACACATTAAATTTGATGAACCGAATACCCAATGCCCAATGGTATGGAGTCGAGCACAGTAAACGTAACTACCAATAATCGAACCTCATAAATAGCTATAGACTTAAACAACAATCATCATGATATGACCACCACCATATCTTATAATTTGTTAATAAAAGATAGAGCAATGCACATAGTACGTACATTATACAATTACCCCTTCTTTTCAATTAATTAAATATTGCATTTGACCTGAATGATTTCAACTGTCGCAAACTAATTAGAAGAGGAAAAACAATTCATTGATCATCACCTAATTAGAATTGGCCATCGATTGAATTTGAATATCCAAAATGTCAACTGTACTCCCAAATGGTACTATCACATAGTACATAATTTTGCCTAAAAATGGTACTCCAATTGAAGATCTATTACATAAATATATTTGTCGCCACTAATATTAGTTGGATAGATATCAATACACGCGAGGGAATTGTACTTTAAAATGAAAAAAAAAACAGAAGGAATCAATGAAGTTGAAATTAGAGATAGAGACAGTAGAATAATATTATGCCATTTATATTACTCCACTACCAAAACAACTGGAAAGATATTAGTATATGGCTGAAGAAAATTGACCTATAATTATAAAACACAAATGCAAAATCTTATTAATCCATCTCAGATCAATGTGTTATTAATTACTACTACAATTACTAATTATTAGTATTACATATCTTATTATGCACTCCCAAAATCAATTAAAAAATCCCCACTTTCATATAGTATTATTATACTATTATTAAATATTTATTAATACATTCACTTCAAATATCCTGAATCTACAATGAACCAAATACAGTACTCCTATATGATTAAAGAGATAAATTGATCACATCTCTGACTTTTCATTGGCCACAAGAGTCACCATAGCACCCAACATGTCTCTGACTTTCATTAATATTTTAAAAAATTATAAAACTATTACAGATAATATCTGTAAGGTTGACAAGCCTGCATAATGAATTTTTGTACGGTAATGTTTGTACTTGCGCATGAAACATGCCGTTTCTCTCATAGCTTCCAATACACACACACACACACACACACACACACACATATATATATATATATATATATATATATATAAACACAGATATTAAATGATGTCTCAGCACACCCAACAAATAATCAACTTGTGAAGCTTCTAGAAATCAAAGAAGATGAGATATCGATCAGCATGGCAGTCTTTCTTCCTAGTGTTTTTGGTGGGATATATGTTGGTATGGATTCTGCTTCCTACAAAGACTTACAAGAATTCATGGACTCCCAAAATGCAGAAAAACCTCAACTCCACTTACTTCCGTGAACAAGGTAATGGACTATTTTGATTTGATTTGCACATTTTTCTTAGCTAAAAAGTAGTAACACATTAATCTGTAGGGGTTAATCTTCTTTTGCTAAGCTTCCCTCCGATGCTCGTCGCCGCCCTCGGATGCGTATATCTACATCTGCACAAAAAATCCAGTTCCGCGAGTAGTAAAAGGTCTTACCTCTTGATGAAACGGCCGGCGATGGTGGCGGCGCCGCTAGGCATAGTGAATGCGGTTGAGCTGGCCTTCGCGGCCATGTTTGTATTACTTATGATCTGGTCTTTGGCTAACTACTTGTATGTCAGCTTTGGCCATCTCCACATGCACACTCCTGGAGAAAAAGTGTATGTATGCCTTCTATTTACAAACTGAGTTGCGCTTCATTGTTGATATTTATATTTATTGACTTTGACTTTTTTTTGGTGGCGTGGGTGGGGGTTTAATTACCAAAGATGGCAAGCCAAGTTCCGTAGCGTTTCGCTGAGACTGGGATACATCGGACACACGTGCTGGGCTTTCCTCTTCTTTCCTGTGACACGAGGCTCGTCGTTGCTGCCTCTGATCGGGCTGACCTCCGATTCCAGCATCAAGTATCACATCTGGCTCGGCCATCTCTCCTCGTTGCTATTCACTCTACACAGTGTGGGATTCATCATATATTGGTGGACCATGACTGATCAAATGTATCTGGTAACATGATAACAAGTTTGATCAATGAATTATTCAATAAGTGTAAATTAAGTAATTAATAATGTCTATGTATATGCAGATGCTTGAGTGGAGCAGCACTTACCTCTCTAATTTCGCCGGAGTGATCGCCTTTGCGCTGCTGCTGGCCATTTGGGCGACGAGCTTCGACCGTGTGAGGCGGAAAATGTTCGAAGTCTTCTACTACACACACCATCTCTACTCCATCTATATTTTCTTCTATATGTTCCATGTTGGAGTCGCTTATCTCTGCATGATCCTCCCCGGAATCTTCCTCTTCCTCATCGACCGTTACTTGAGATTCCTCCAATCCAGAGGGAGCGCCCGCCTCCACTCTGCCCGTCTTTTACCCAATGGAGCAATGGAACTCACCTTTGCAAAGAATCCAGGTAAAAAACATCAAATACGTTTGAACAAATGAGACAATACATAGCTCCGGTAAAAAGCTTATGCAAACGCTACTATCTTTCAGAGCTGTCGTATAACACAACTAGCACGTTGTTCATTCGTGTCCCGAGCATATGCAAACTGCAGTGGCATCCATTTACAGTGATTTCCAACTCCAACATGGAGAAAGACAAGCTGAGTGTTGCAATCAAACCTTATGGAGGTTGGACACAGAAGCTCTACAAACACCTTTCTACACCTTTGGATCATCTTCAAGTATCAACTGAAGGCCCTTATGAACCTGCATCATCTCATTTTCTAAGGTAAAACCTCACAAATTCCTCTATTTCCACTCACAACTTATTCATTTCACATGATCTTCACAATTTGTTTGCAGCCATGAGTCTTTGGTGATGATAAGTGGAGGAAGCGGCATCACCCCTTTCATCTCCATAATCCGCGAAATCATCCACAAAAGCACATCAGAATCAGGCACCAAGGTCCCAAGAGTCCTCCTAGTCACAGCCTTTAAGCACACAGCTGATTTGGCAATGCTAGATCTCTTGCTTCCTCTCTCCGAAGCTTCTGTAGACCTCTCCAAACTGGAGCTGCAGATAGAAGCATACATAACTCAAGAGCACGAGAGGCCTGTTGGGGATGATAAAAACCAAATCGAGATCAAACTTTTTAGGCCAAATCCATCAGACTCACCAATATCTGCAGTGCTAGGGAAGAACAGCTGGCTGTGGCTTGGTGCAATAATCTCATCATCCTTCCTCATGTTTCTGCTGCTTCTTGGGCTTGTTACTCGTTACCACATATACCCTGTCGAGAAGAGGGGAGAGAATTACCATTACAGCTACAAACTTCTCTGGGACATGTTTCTTGTTTGTGCAAGCATCTTTGTAGCAACTAGTGCCATTTTCATCTTCCAGAAGAGGAGTGTTTCTGCAGACGGGAATCAAATTAAGAATATCGAGCTGCAAACTCCAACCATGTCGCCATCTTCGTGGTTAACCCCTTCGGATAGGGAACTGGAGAGCCTGCCTCAGCAGTCTCTTGTCCAATCCACAAAAGTGCAATATGGTGCAAGGCCTGATCTCAAGAGTGAGTTTTTTTTTTTGTTCTTGCTTTTCTCTCTCATGTTAAGTCATAGAATCTGAGCTTGATTTTATGTTTGCAATATATCTGTAGGGATACTGTTTGATTGCAAAGGTTCAGATGTTGGAGTCCTTGTCTGTGGGCCTAAAACTATGAGGCATGAAGTTGCCAGAATATGTGCCTCTGGTTTGGCCAAAAACCTGCATTTTGAGTCCATGAGCTTCGACTGGTGATGAATGTTTTGCTGATTAATTAGAACGACCGTCTCTATTCTCAGATTTCTCATCGAGGTCTTTAGGCCTTGCTTATTCCTATTGTTTGCTTTCCCATGTATATATAGATTTGGTGATGCTGTAAAGTAGTGTACATGCTATACTTGATAAATGTATTTACTAAGTTATGGTTTGAAAATTTTGGATCATATTCAATCTGTTTCATTTGTAAGACTGTTGCACATTTGAAGCTTCGCACAAGTAAAATTGGGAATACTATAATTTTTGCTTCCCACATCGGGAAATAGTAATTAGATGTTGGGGGAGTTGCATATAAAAGAATACCAAGGGGCATGTTGATCCATACTTACCTGGACGGGGTCGATGGGTGATCCATAAGGCCCATGGCCTAGGGTGGTGACCTCCATTGCACTTTGGAGGGGTGCCCTCCTAAGGTCGGCCCAAGTGGTCGAGCCTACGTCATAATTTGTGACAGAGGGGGCCTGCGTTCGCGCGGCCCCTGCCCAATTCATCTTCAAATTTTCATTTGTTTAGTTCCTTTCTTAAACAGATACTACCTATGTTTTCTTTTGTGGAAGCATAGTGAAGGTACTAATCATAGGGTTTGTGGTGAAGTCATATCGTTCAGAACTATTTAGCCCAAGAACAGCAGACAATCACAATTGTGTCTTTTAAAGTTTTAATGGTCCGCTGATGATCTCTAGACTAGCTCTTCTGCTGGGACTCGTTGGCAACATATGTTTGTCACTCCTCGTCTTCGCGGTGGCATGAGGGTAAGTGGGTAACAAATCTTTAGCCAGTTAGCCTCATTAGACTCACCTCAGAGTCCTCCATCAAGTATCACATTTGGCTTGGCCACACTCTTCCTCTCATATGGTCTATGCTACTTCAAGTATCTGTGGAAGGTGCAATCACCTTGTTTCTAAGGATTGAAGAAGAGGCATACAAAGCTCATTCACTTGTAAGAGTTGATTCTGGATTGAATGTTGTTGAGTGGGAATAGAAAACAACGCTTGATGATTTTGTGTTCCCACAATGGAAAATAGTAATTGGATGTGGAATGAATTGCATATAAAATAAAACTAAGGGACATGCTGCTTCATACTTACCTGGACGGGGTGAATGGGCGATCCAAAAGGCCCATGGCCTACCTAGGTTGGTGACATCCATAGCACTTTGGAGGGGTGCCCACCTAAGGTCGGCCCACGCGGTCGAACCTATGTCATAATTTGTGATTGAAGGGGCCTGCGTTCGCGCGGCCCCTCTCCAATTCAACTACAAATATTTGTTTTGTTCCATGTTTGTTCATCAAGAAGAATGCTTTTATTCTTATCTACGGAGTTCTAAAACTCTTCCTCTCACATGGCCTGTGCATGCTATGTGACTTTCTTGGCTAATACTGATCAGATCTTCTATGTATATATATAAACTGTGCTTTCTAGAGTTTATTCAACATAGAAGCAACAAATTTTAGCAGTGACTTTGCTGAGCTTGAAGTTGTTGCATCTGGCTGGAGAAGTAGCTATGCTTTGTGGGATAGTCATGTGGGATCCTCATATTCTTGCATCAGTTTCAAAGATCCTTGCAATCCCAACAAAAGATTTGTATCATCAGTCACTTCTCAAAGCTTGGATGGAATGTTGTTGATGAGTGGGGTTATAACTTGATTAATTTGTTCTCCCACATCGGAAAATAGTAATTAGATGTTGAGGGAATTGCATATAAAATGAAACCAAGGGACATGTTGATCCATACTTACCTGGACGGGGTCGATGGGTGATCCATAAGGCCCATGGCCTAGGCTTGTGACCTCCATTGCACTTTGGAGGGGTGCCTGCCTAAGGTCGGCCCAAGTGGTCGAGCCTGCGTCATAATTTGTGACAGAGGGTGCCTGCGTTCGCGCGGCCCCTGCCCAATTTATTTTAAATTTTCGTTTTATAGTAACATGGACTCGTGTTGTCGGTTGGCCTGGCTTTAGCTTGCCTTAAAAGAGTTCCTGGATTGGGCCTTGCACTTATTTCAATTCGTCCAAATATCTTTGCTCTTAAACAGGCATAAAACCTGGCTAGGTGGTTCGAAACTTGGAATTTAACCTCAACTAATTCATCAAAAGATGACTCGAAACTCCAGCCTATACTAGACATGAATTTTCAGATGGAAAGTATGACTAATGACTTCAACTATTCCATCAAGATGACTTGAAACTCCGAAACCACGTGCATCGCGAAACAGATTAATACTACAACAGCAATGGAAGGGTGTATTATCCTGCTGCGAGTATCGATGCCAATGGGATTTACGTCTAATAAATAATCAAATATATCTTGTGAAAGTTGAAAATGCAAATATTACCAAGTTGAATTATTATGTGTATAACAAATTAAATGGAAGTACAGTAGTATATCAATAGTCTATATGGCATAAAATATTTCACTTACAGCATCAAAATGTGAAAGTTCTAAAAGTCAACCGTGCGTACTTCTAATCGTACTTGTACAAGAATATACTTTGTTGGCGTATGTTACAAAACAATCATCTGTCACAACTCATATTAGTTTAGGTTTGGAATCAAAGGTAGTTAGGCAAAGAGACTGCCTATGACCATGCTCATACACTTTGTCTCTTGTACGACAAATGATGGGAATAATGCAAATTACAGTACTTCATAAATGAATTTGACTCCCCTTGGCATTAAAAGGCAGTGTATAACAGACATCCGAGCCTTTGACTTTCATATTATATTGAAAAAAAGAAAAGAAAGATTATATATGCAACAAGTAGCTTACACAGATTGGGAAGCCTGAATAATGGATATTAGTAGTGTAGTGTTAGTACTTGTGCATGATTCATGCAGTTTGTTTCATGCTATTCGGTTACGTAACATGCTCTTGCAAATTGCAATCTCCACCTTTATATATATACATGTAATTCCACAAAAGTAATAACACATTGTGATTACTGAACTTGGGAAATTAAGGAAAGATGAGATATGGTGCAGCATGGCAGTCTTTCTTTGTTTTGGTGTTTGTAGGGTATATGCTAGTATGGATTTTGCTGCCTACAAACACTTACAAGTATTCATGGACTCCCAAATTGAAGGAGAAACTCAACTCCACATACTTCAGAGAACAAGGTTTTACTCAGCTTTGTATTGCTGTCTGTGTTTAAGTTCTAATATTATTTTATATTTCCTTGACTATGTTTACTTTGATGCAGGTGTTAATCTTCTTCTCTTTAGTTATCCTCCTATGCTGGTGGCTGCAATGGGATGTGTTTATCTGCATCTAAAGAAGACGAAATCGGATTCTAAGAGGTGGTCTTTTGTTATCCTCATTAGCTCATTCATTCATCTCTAATGGCTGAAAAATGAATTAGTAGTTAACTTGGGTTGTTGCACTGCAGTCGCAAGAGGTTGTACCTCTCCTTGAAGCGGCCGGCAATGGTTGCGGCGCCACTAGGCATAGTGAATGCGGTCGAGCTGACCTTCGCAGCCATGTTTATAGTACTCATGATCTGGTCTTTGGCTAACTACTTGCATGTCAGCTTTGGGCATCTCCACATGCACACCCCCGGAGTAAAAGTGTATGTCTCCATACCAACTAAGTTGCGTTTCCTCGTCTATAGTTGCATTAACATTTCTTGACGTAAGACTTTTTTTGGTGTGTGGGTGGATGGGGGTTAATTAATCAAGATGGGAAGCCAAGTTCCGTAGCGTGTCACTGAGGCTGGGATACATCGGAAACACTTGCTATGCTTTCCTCTTTTTCCCCGTCACACGAGGCTCGTCTCTGCTGCCTCTGGTGGGCCTCACCTCTGATTCCAGCATCAAGTACCACATCTGGCTCGGCCACCTCTCCTCGGTGCTCTTCACCCTTCATAGCGTGGGATTCGTTATATATTGGTGGGCGATGAGTGATCAAATGTACCTGGTAATATTCAAAACCTAAGAATGTGCATAAATAATAAGATGATTTCATCACATCTTCTGTTTAAATTCATGTAGATGCTTGAGTGGAGCAGCACCTACCTCTCTAATGTAGCTGGAGTGATCGCGTTCGTGCTGCTGCTGGTGATCTGGGTGACGAGCTTGCAACGCGTTAGGCGAAAAATGTTCGAGCTCTTCTTCTACGCCCACCATCTCTACACCATCTACTTATTCTTCTACATGTTCCATGTTGGAGTTGCCTATCTCTGTATGATCCTCCCCGGAATATTCCTCTTCCTCATCGATCGTTACTTGAGATTCCTCCAATCCAGAGAGAGGACTAGGCTGGATTCCGCGCGCATGTTGCCTAATGGAACAATGGAACTCACCTTTGCCAAGAATCCAAGTGAGTCTTTATACACAGAAGCAGCTGTCTCACCTTTTAGCAATATTAATGTTTATGGAGTTTGATTTCCTTTTAGGACTGTCGTATAATACTGCTAGTACGCTGTTCGTGCGTGTTCCGAGCATATGCAAATTGCAGTGGCATCCGTTTACAGTCATCTCCAACTCCAATATGGAGAAAGATAAACTGAGTGTTGCAATCAAATCTCATGGAGGTTGGACACAGAAGCTCTATAAACACCTCTCTATGTCTTTAGATCATCTTCAAGTATCGACCGAGGGCCCTTATGAACCGGCTTCCTCTCATTATCTAAGGTAAACCTCACACAAATTCCACTATTTCTACATATACACAACTTGCTCATTCTTTTTGAACAATATACAACTTGCTCATAATCACAACTTGTTTGCAGCCACGAGTCGTTGGTGATGATAAGTGGAGGAAGCGGAATCGCCCCTTTCATCTCCATTATCCGCGAAATCATACACAAAAGTACTACTGCAGAATCAGACACCAAGGTTCCAAAACTCCTCCTAGTAGCTGCGTTCAAGAACACAAGTGATCTGACCACGCTCGATCTCTTGCTCCCTCTCTCCGGAGCTTCTCTAGACCTCTCGAAACTGCAGCTGCAGATAGAAGCCTATGTTACTCAAGAGACAGAAAAGCCTATTGAGGATGCCAAAAACCAAATAGAGATAAAACTGTTTAGGCCAAATTCATCAGACTCTCCGATATCTGCAGTGCTTGGGAAGAACAGCTGGCTGTGGCTTGGTGCAATAATCTCATCATCCTTCCTCATGTTTCTGCTGCTTCTCGGGCTTGTTACTCGTTACCACATATACCCTGTCGAGAAAAGGGGAGGGAACTACCATTACAGCTACAAAATCATGTGGGACATGTTTCTTGTTTGTGCTAGCATCTTTGTAGCTACTAGTGCCATTTTCCTCTTGCAGAAGAGGAAAGGTTCATCAGAAGGGAATCAAGTCCAGAATGTCGAACTGCAATCTCCAACAATGTCGCCATCTTCGTGGCTAACCCCTCCGGATAGGGAACTGGAGAGCCTGCCTCATCAGTCTCTTGTCCAATCCACAAAAGTGCACTATGGTGCAAGGCCTGATCTCAAGAGTGAGTTATTTCCTTGGTCTCTTCTCTTATGTTAAGACAGAGAATCTGAACTTGATTTTGTGTGTGCAAATATGTATGCAGGGATACTGTTTGATTGCAAAGGATCAGATGTTGGGGTTCTCGTTTCCGGTCCTAAGACTATGAGACACGCAGTTGCCAAAATATGCGCCTCTGGTCTAGCTAAAAACCTGCATTTCGAGGCCATGAGCTTCGATTGGTGATGAATGCGATGCTGATTACTTCTCTGTTTTATTTGTTTCTCAGATTGCTCACTAAAGATGTTTGATCTCTGTTTTTTGCTGATATATTTGGTCATGATGTAATATAATGTTGTATTTGAAAAAATGTCTGTTTACCAAGTGATGTTTAAATAAAGGTAAGAAAATGCTATGAAGTTTGAAGCCTTGTTATCAAAGTATGCACACAACCCAACTGAATTGAAGTTTTATACTAGAAATAAAATTGGGAATTTGTGGTTCCCACATCGGGAAATTGTAATTAGATGTTGGGGAAATTGAATATAAAAGAATAGCAAGGGTCACATTGATCCATACTTACCTGGACGGGGTCAATGGGCGATCCATAAGACCCATGGCCTAGGTTGGTGACCTCCATTGCACTACGGAGGGGTGCCAGCCTAAGGTCGGCCCAAGTGGTCGAGCCTACGTCATAATTTGTGATAGAGGGGGCCTGCGTTCGCGCGGCCCCTGCCCCATTTCAACTTCAAATATTAATAGATGTATATTTCTAGTTTAAACTAGATAAAATCTAAAGAGGTATAGTAGTTTGTTCATGATCTCAAAATGTATAGGAGCAAGCACTGAACATGTTTGCATCACGTCAGATTGGGTTAAGTTCAGCACAAGAAAGAATTTTAAGAACAACAGAGTATCAAAATAAAGAATTTTAAGAACAATAGATGTAGTATTATTACTACATCTATTATTCCAAAAAATGAGGCTGTGTTAATTTACAATTTGACTTGGTTGTTCATGATATCTTTTATCCCATAAATAGGTGAAATGAAGATAGGAGGGGTAAGGATCTCCAGAGCAAAGGGAGATACAGGCATTCAATAGTTTTCTGAACAAAGTAGTTTTCTTGGTTGATCAGTTTCTAAGATTATTGCGATCCCAACAAAAAATTTGGGGATCGCCTCTGCTCGTATAAATCCATGTAAGCGCTATATAGATGGTGTGGCGAACACTGATCATTCAACAGGAATCTTTTTCAATATTTCTGTGCATTGAGGGCTGAATCATACATACTGATGAAGTGTAATGTGAAGATCACTCACAGTAACCTACAACAAGAATATGAAATTATGGATACAGACCAGCTCAGCATTGTCATGAGAAGTGAAGGAAGGTTGTCTCAGGAGCTTCTATCAAAGCTGTCATCCACTGGAGATCGCCTTCAAGTGTCTATCGAAGGACCCTATGCGCGTCCACCTTGTTTCTAAGGTTAGACGAAGAAACATACAGCTCTTTCACTTATAAATACTTGGATTCTGGATTGAATGATGTTGGTGAGTGGGGATACATTTATATATAACTTAATATTTGATGAATTTGTGATCCCATAATGGAGAGTAGTAATTAGATGTGGAAGGAATTGCATATAAAAGGAAAGCCAGGGACATTTTGATCCATACTTACCTGGACGGGGTCGATGGGCGATCCATAAGGCCCATGGCCTAGGCTTGTGACCTCCATTGCACTATGGAGGGGTGCCTGCCTAAGGTCGGCTCAAGTGGTCGAGCCTGCGTCATAATTTGTGATAGAGGGGGCATGCGTTCGCGCAGCCCCTACCCAATTAAGTATCAGAATTTAGTTTGTTTGGTTCTTCCAAACAACTCTCTGATCTAGAGTTTGTTTCCTTGATAGGTATGTCTTGATTGTACATTAATTTATGTGCTTTGAAATAATCCATCAATGAGAAGAGCAGCACATCTAAACTACAATGTCATCCCACTCATTGTCATGAAAAGTGAAGGAGCTCTGTTAATTTTCCTCATAAACACGCCCTCTATGTTCTTGTGGCTGCGATCAGCAAGTCGCAATGCTGAATCTACTCCTTTGTTGACGTTTCTCATCTGGTTTAGTGGGCACCAGTTAGTAGGGTCAGGCTCAAACAGTATAAGCCTGGTTAACCAATCCTGCATACTACCAATCGATTGCAGCATGAATATACACTGCAACCATCGATTATTCACCACTTTTTTATTTCATCATTACAGTTGCAAGAAACCATCAATCATGGTGTCAATAAACGTAACTGTAAAAACAACACAACATTACGAAACCGTAATTTTTATTAAAATGCAAAAAGAAAGGAAAATTGCAGACATCTTTTTTTTCTTCCAAAGGATGTACAATGGAAAATCAAACAAAAGGGGGCTGCGTTCTAAAATCAAACGGGGCCATTCCCAAAATGTAAAAAACAATAAAAATAATCAGCAAAATAAAGACTAGCTTCTTGGGGTGCTATAGAAGTTGAAACTGGTATGAAACTACTACCTAAAAAGGGCCATCAAGAGGAAAGGAAACCTCATTTCTCTTCGCTGATGATGCACATAATCTAAACTCTCTACCACAGAAAATATGTCAAGTCAGATCTTCAATGCTGCCTTCTTATCCTCCCTCTCACCCTGCTGCTGCTGGCTCTGAGGCACCTCCTCGTTATTCAACTTCTTCGCCTCGAAATCACCACCAACTGCATTCTGCCGAAACCGCCTCACATCATCTGGGTGCACACCTCGGTGGCTCGTCTCCCCACTATCATCACGCCTTCTATCTTCATAGTTTGAATCTAATTTGTATTCCCGACCACCATTTCCCATGAAAGAGAACCTCCCAGGTCGCATCATAGGTCTGAAGTACTCCTCCGACTTCATTCTCCCCGAAGACCCCACATCATCAAACCTTTGAGTACGCCTGAATACACTAACAGGTGATCTTCTCCTCCTTAAATTGTTAGAATCTGCAAAATTACGCTCCTCAACCCATCGGGAGTTCCTTTGAGGAGAGAAACGACCTCTTGACGGGGATATGTAATCCTCTCCATAATCAGTTTGAAACGTGGACTTCGGGAAATGCATCCTCATTCTCTCCATCCTAGCCTCAGACCGAAAATCAGGAGACCTGCTGAGTCTTCTAGCGCCCAAAGTCCGTTCTCTTTGCGGATGCCATGCCCTGGGTGAACGCGTTCTAGATCTTGAACGAGATCTCCTCCGGGTGACAGGCATGTGCGTCTGCCTACCAGAACATGGAGAAAAACTGTGTTCTCTTCTTGAGAAATTGCGTTGCATGCGAACAGGTAGACCTGCATCCTCGGGCAGAGGCTCAAACTCTTCCACAAAATCTCTACTTGGACGCATCGAATAACGTCCCCTGCCTCTGAAGTTGCCCCCTCCCCGTGTCATTGGTATTCTTCTACCTACACCAAAATATTCATCCCTCTCCACTGGTGATCTCCTCATGAATGGCTTATGCAAGCCTTTTGATAAATAATTAGTTTGCCTTGAATCATGGTAGTCCACCCGATCAATCTTGTTTGCAGATTCACCAGTTTTACTTCTTGGCCTGGTGTGGTTACGACCCTCACCTCCCTGATAATTTGTGGTATAGCGCCTTCTCGAACCCCATGATGCCCATTGATGAACTCCATCTCTATCACCAGGAACAGCAGATCTAAATCGACCCAGATATCTATCAGGACTTGCATCCCTTTCAGGCCGAGGATATGCATCAGCAAGACGACGTGATCTAAATCACAACATAAAAGAGTTAAAGAGAGGAATCAAATTTCAAAATAGACTGCCCTATACGAGTATGGAATAACAGAAGATTGGAAAAAATTAATCAAGAGAGCTTGATACCTGGATTGCTGCATAAAGAAAGCATCCTTCACATCAGTACCATCTGCAGATGACCGTCCTTCAATCCGGGATTGAAGCTTTCCCCTGGCAGACTTTGATGCATATTCTTCAATGCGGGTCACCCTAACATTTACAGCATCTTTGTGATCAAGCAACTGTAATCTTCGCATGCCATCATTTGACTCCATTGTCATTTCCACGCCCTGTTCAACTGTAGAACCAGACCCAGCATTGGATCCCTTTCCAACTATCTCATTATTGTCAGACTCATTTTTAGCAATATGGCCATTCAAGGAATGATTAACTGGTCCACTCTTACTTTTATCTTCTGGAGATAATTTCAGGGACAAATTTCTCTGAGTTCCATGGGAACCCTCAGAACCACCTTCAACTATCTCAGACCCATGGTAGTAGTCAGCAGTATCAGAACCAGCTCCATTCCTGCCATCAGATTCATAGTCAACAGACTCATTTTCCATCTCATTTTCCTCCCATGAGTACAAACAAGAACCCCTCAGTTCCCCATCCTCATATGGAGAATCATACCCTTCCTTGAAACCAGTCGAGTCATCTCCATCAACAGCATCAACATGGTTGCCCCCAAAAACATCTGAATTGTGTTGGCCTTCAAGCCCAAGTCCAATAGTTTCAACAGTAGTGGGTCCTTTACTTCTTGTTCCAGCACTACAACTCTTGCTAGTATCCTCGACCACAGCTCTCTTCGATTGTGATTTGGGAAGATTACTATCCTCGTCATGCTCAATAACATGTTCAGCTACTTCTGAGTACTGCTTGCAATCAGCTTTTGTAGAACTCGAAAGAAGGGACCCATCAATTTGTTTATTTGAATCAGTACTTGCAATAGGTTGAGCATCTATAGTAAAGGTGCCTGCAGGAAAAAGATTTAACACATTGGAATTAAGAGTTTACCATACCTAAATGACTTAATAAATAGCATATCAAAGAGTAAATAACTAATTTAGATTGTAATAATACCAGGTAATTCAGACGTCCTCTTGAAAACTTCCATATCTTTAGGCTGGACAACAATCGCAGATTCAGAAGCGGTTGTGTCATGAGTATTGACTTCAAGAGTCCCAGCATGACTTACATCTAGAGCTGCACTTCTCTCGCATTCACTGATGTTACAAGAAGAATCTTCATCCCGTAACATAGTAGCATTGTTTTTATCTTCAGATACTAGCATACTGAAAGGAGAACTGCCGACAATGACATCCGAGCTTGTTACTTGTTTCAATGTTTTCATTTCAGATGCACAATTAGAAGCCTGAAATGAGTTTCTATAACTAGGATCCTCTTCACAAGATTGATGGGAAGTATCTCTGACAATATGAGGACAGATCACATTTGGTGGTTCATGCAAATTTTGATCGAGAGGAGGCACACTGCAAATTCCATCTTCTGAAACTGCTGTTGACTTATCTTCTACTACTTTTAGACTTGATGTCTGAACAGGAGTGCCAGTCGGCTTAGCTAGTAACTGATCTGAAAAATGGTTCTCACTCTCTTCCTCATGCATGCCTTCATTGACATCCTTTACAGTGCCCCCAGCAATTGAATCATCACATGGTTCGCCCCAAGCATCCATTGGAGTATTCAAATCCCAATACTCTCGGCTTACCTTTGGCATGGTGTCATCCTCTAGGCAGCCAGTTAGCAAGCTCCGTGAAGCAGCAGCAGAATTGTCACCTTGGGACTCGACCTTAGCTCCAAGGACATCAATGTTACTCAAAGATGGCTTGTTATTTTTTAAACCTTGTTCAGACAGAGTGGCAGGACTTGATGCATCAGAGTTCTTTTGGATTGTAGTGTCATTTGGAACAATATCCTTTTTATCTGCATCATCGATGTCAGCATCCATGCTAGCAGCCGCTGCAAGAAGTTCAATTCCCGAGAAGTCCCCTGCACAATCAATTTTTACACTCTGCTTTAGTAAACATAGAGACACGTCACCAAAGCCATAACCGATATATATTAGCAGGTTCACAAATTTTTATACTCTTAAATGCTAGTTAGAGAGCCTCTGACCTGAGGAACAGTTAGGATACTGAAGTTGCACGTGATCTTCCAAAAGTGGTGAACAAGAGCGTGTTCTCTTGGGAGCAGAATCTTGATTGTGTAGAGAGGATGTCCAGGGATGAGGTGATGGTGATTGAAGTAAATGCCTTCTTTTCTTGAGAGGAACATTTTCTGATTTTCCAGAGGTTGCCTGTCCAATAATCACTTCGCCGAACTGCAATAGTAACAAAAGTATGCTCAGGTCTTGAAGAATAACACAAAAAATATAGCTGTAGTAACCAGCTTTTACAATATTACCTTGTCAGAATCAGACCCTGAGAAATCTCCAACTCTTTTGGGGCTTATAGAATTTCCTGCTTTTACAACACTATTCAAGCTTCTGGCAACTGACTTCTGTGTGCGTCGCCCTTTCGTCACTGGTTTCCAACTTAATTCTGGATTGGTGGAGTTCATAACTTACCCGCACTTAGCAATATTTTGCAGATGTGGGCTCTATCCCATACACGATGAATCCACCAAATTCACTCCCTGCTTTCTGATTCAACAAACTTGCACAGTCCCGGATCAACTGGAAGAACAATTCTGCCGGACATGCAGTAAATTCAGGAAAAAGTGAATATAAAGTTCTTGATTAAAAATGCATACGAGGATAGAAATTAAGGTACAATTCTGTGTTTTCGAAAAAAATCATCTGTCAGTCACCACAAAATTTATATTCCATGAAACAAACTGTACCCTCTCCTTTAACTCACTAGGATAGATTCATAAGTTGTCAACAAGAACACATTTTTAGGATAATTTTTTAACAATTAAAAACATAAAACGGCTTGGTATAACTAAAGCATTGTATTATAAATGTGAATACCAATAGCAACCCTGTCGATTAATCATTTGATGATTAAAACTTAGATCTTACCATAGGTCATAAACAGTAATCTCTTTGAACCTTCACAAAAACGAGCTCACTGCAACAAAGCAAAAAATTGCATCAGGCACGCAACCAAGAAGCAATGCACAAGTACAGTGATTAAGATTCATTAATTTCACCTAGCAAAAGGCGATACTGTAAAACATATATAGCTCTCATACACATAAGCACATCATTCTTGTAGTATATTTTAGTTCCACATAAAATTCCTGATATATAGCTCTCGGTTCTTTTTTGCTTATTTACATGGCAGATCAAAAGTAGAATGTCTAGATGCTTAGGTGAACCATTAAATCATGACGATAGAAAGGGTTTGAATGGCCTCTCGCCCATTAAATTGATAGCTTGCAACCTTCAGGTGAGCATAGATAATGAACACAAGATCTAATCCGAAATTATCATCAGAGAGTCTTCAAATCATATGCAGTGCCCAGTATAAAAGGAACGGATTAAAGAATTAATCCATCTTAAAGCAAGACTTAGCAGAAGGATGGCAGCATTTTGTTATGATCTAGATCTAAGGGGTAAGACACGCAAGAAAAAACAAGGAAAAAGTTCCAAGTTTCTGTAGCAAGTTTTCTGAAATTTGAAGAAATCTCCAGCATACATCAATCTTCAACCGGAGAGTTTTTTTTGCAAATAAATCTTGCGACAACAGAACGCCGAGCAAATCAGACAACAACTCCTCCGTGGTTAGTTTAAAAATGATTTCCTTCAGCCAGATCCCGATCTGGGCCACATTTCCAGGCGTACATTATGCATTTAACCAGGATGCGACAAGCAATTAACGGGAAAAAGCAGGAGAACATGTGGAAATCCATCCTTGAATTCAACATGTCCATCGCAAATCCTTCAACCGAAATCTCATTAAGTTGCAACTTCATATGCTCAGCCGAACGAAGACTTTGCCGAAGAAACAAACAGATTCAGATCTTGAACAACTCAAATCCGGATGAGAAAAAGCTAGAGAGTGTGTCGGAGACCACAGATCTTGCTACCGAGAAGCAGATTACTCGCCACACGCCGGTGAAGACAACAAGAGAAAAACAACCAAAGCACAAATCACGCAGATTATCAAAAAACTTAGGGTTTCGCTATACCTGTATATCAACGCTCCAAAAAAACCTAAATCTCCACCTTTCAACCGATTAACCTCCCTCCGATGGTGAAATCTCACAAAAACTGGCGCACACGTATAACTCCACCAGAAATCCTGGCAAAAATCCCCCTCCGCTCCAAGTCTTATTCACACAACCGAATGCGCCGGCGCCGCAGCGACAATTGAACCGGCGAACGAGGTCTTCCAGATCTTCAACCGCCGAGAAGCCGTCGGATGATATCTCTTGGCTTCTGGAATATTTCTTCGCCTTTCGGAGAAGAGGAGAGAGAAGAAATGCGTAGATGATGAAAGAGCATTGGAGGATTAATTGCATCGCACTGACCACCAATTTATGCTTTCCATTATGACCACTTTACCCCTCCGCCTCTTCAATTGACACGAATGCCCTTCAATGCCCTAGTCCTCTTCGCTAACGACGTCCGCTTTGTCGGGTAATTACGGTCAATATTCTGATTAACGGCGTTAATCATTTCTTCACATCTCACTAATTTCATTACACCTAACCCTTATTTTCTAAATAATAATTTCATACTTTTATTATTTTGCAAATTTTTCTTACGTTTTGATTTAGTTCTTACTAATGGATGAGATTCTATGAAACAGGGTTAAACAAGGTCATTGACCTTCTTAAAACTTTAAGGTAAATATTTTCTATAAGGTCTATTTTCAGTTGTAGATTTGCTATCTTTATCTAATTTTATACTCTAAAATAATAGCACAAAATAATTGATTTTGTTTTGATTTGTAATCCTTGACAAATTTTAGTTCCTTTATAAGTATTTCACAAAATAGGAGTAATAAATAGTGTGTTATGATAAATTAGGAACATGCTAAGATTAAATGTTTGAGGGCAAATTTGGTATAAATTTTTACCGAATCATAACGGAAAAGCTCGAACTAAAAGTGCAACGACAAGAAGAGAACTCCAATATTGAAGGAGCCGAAAGTGTCATGAAAGCAATTACTTTTGCTGAATGTCAGTGTTCAATTTAGACGACGCGTGTAAAACCGATTAGAAGAGAGCTTCAGTATTGAAGGAGCCGAAAGTTTCATGAAAGTAATTACTCTTGCTGAATGTCAGTGTTCAATTTAGATGACGCGTGTAAACCCGATTAGAAGATAACTCCAATATTGAAGGAGCCGAAAGCACCATGAAAGTTATTACTGTTGTCGAATGTCAGTGTTCAATTTAGACGACGCGTGTAAAACTGATTAGAAGAGAGCTCCAATATTGAAGGAGCCGAAAGTGTCATGAAAGTAATTACTCTTGCTTAATGCCACTGTTCAATTTAGATGACGCTTGTAAACCCGATTAGAAGATAACTCCAATATTGAAGGAGCCGAAAGTGTCATGAAAGTTATTACTGATGTCGAATGTCAATGTTCAATTTAGACGACGCGTGTAAAACTGAATAGAACACAAATCCAATATTGAAGGAGCCAAAATTCTCATGAAAGCAATGATTGTTATTGAATGTCAATACTCAATTTAGATAACGTGTGTAAAACCTAAAGCAAGTATTCATTAATTGGCGTTATAAAGATCAGAGAATCAAAGTATAGTGTTAAATATGTCGGTTAGTGTCGGATACGAAATAGGCGAATCCTTCTCATCAATGTTATAAAGTCTAAGCTAAAAACAAAGATCTCAACGGTTGTCCGGAGATCATTTAAAGGTGAAACTGGAGAAGATAATTTCAAACCGGAAGTGTCCGAAAATATTAAAATTAGTTAAAAATATTATTAAAATATCAAATTAAATATCAATTAACATTATTAGGCTCAAACCCAAAGATGCGGTAATGATCTAATTACATTACATCTCGCTAATTACATATAGTACCTCATTTCTTAAATAATTCCACAAAAATGGTCATATTTTTTGTTTTGGTATATTACTAAAACTAGTTATATTTTCTTATTGAAACTTTCTTGCCGATTTTTTTCTCTTTACCTGTTTTATTTATTTCTTCTCTTTATTCTTGTAATTGTACATTAAAATCATTTATAAATAAAACTACTTTTATGAATAAATGGAGTAATTTCATATTTACCATATTATTAACATTTTTAAATTTTAATTTAATTAGTTCTTTACATATGTGTGGGAATATATGAAATGGAGAAACTAGATCATTGACCTTCTTAAAATTTTGATATAATTAGCGTCCAAAGATGTATTTCAGTTGTTGATTTGTAAATATTATCTATTTTTATACTCTACAACTGTGGCACAAATAAATGATTTTGTATTTTTATTGTTGATATGCAATCTTTTCTATCAAATTTTATTCTCTTGTTTCGCAAAGTAAATAATAGTAGTATCGTATTATGCCAATTTATTAACATGCTAAGATCAAACATTGATAAATTTGCTACAAGATGTATACCTAATCACAATTGAAAAAACTCAATTTGAAAGCTCAATGATCAAAGGAGAACTCTAAAATTGAAGGAGTCGAAACTGTCATGGAAGCAATGCATTATTATCGAATATTAGTGTTCAAAAGCAATTGTTCATCAATTGACATTATAAAGCTCAAAGATAAGTAATAGGAGTACTATACAGTGTTTGATATATCAGTCAAAGTTAGATTCGTAAATTGAAAATCCTTCATATTTATTTGTGCTATAAAGTCTAAAATAAAGCACAAAGATCTCAACAGTGATCCAAAGAACGCTCAAATATCAAACGGGAAAAGCTAATGTCAAGCCGAAAGAGTCCAAAGTTATTAAAAGATAAGATCATAGGAGTATTTCAGAAAATCGTTAAATTTTCAAATTAAATACTAGTATAAGAATGTCAAATAACATTATCAGGCTCAAGGCTTAAATAAAGCCTAGCGTTTTATTTTTGAACAAATGTGATTGTCCTCGTAAAACTTTGAAGCTATGTCCAAATATTTCAAAGGTATATGTTTAATAGTCTTAATCATTGGTCATTAGTCATTACTGTATTAATGATTTTGATTATTTAAGAAAGCCTAGCGTCTGTTTTTAAAAAATTTGATTGCCACTCTTTTTGGCATGCTAAAGCCTATTTGTAATCCAATTGAAATCCTAATATTACACATCAATTATCAAGACTTAATCCATGAAAGTGCCGTCGTTTTCATAAGACTATAAAATGGGGTCGTTTTATTTATCGGTTGATTTATCACGTAAAACCAAAAAAGAATAAGAATAATAAATAAATAAATAGAGCCTATTAACTGTATAGCTTAACAAAAATTTGCATCGTCCTGGGTTTCTTGTAGTTAGTACACAAATAATTGGGGTTTAAGTTTTAAAATTGTGTTACTTGATATTTGCCTCATAACAACTATGAACAAAAGCATTAAATTTGTACACGATTGAAACTTGACACATTATTTATGAGGAAAATTTTAATAAACAAAATATTCCTCAAACATGGCGTTGCCACTTTAAAATACTATGTAGTTATTCCATTAATTAGATTGTGAAAAATATTAAAGGTTGTTGACTGGTATTGAAAAAAAATGAAACTTTTGTAAATTATACGGACGACATAATTTTTCTATAAATCCACATTATTAATGTGTTGTTATGATTAATACAGTATGATATAGTATCAACGAACTGGTTAGTTTTTAGCACTCAATCCATGTAATTACCAACAATCTGTCATAACTCATAATTATGAGCACCTGTCAAAACTAGTAATTTCATTTTTAAGCAAAGGTAACATGTGAAACTATGAATCATTTTAGAAAAAAATATATGCTAATCGGCTATTATGTATATCAATGAATTTTATGATCCTAAAATAAATTTTCTAATGATATTTAATAATTTTATGATACAATTATATGTTTTAAATGTTACGAATTCTGACTATATAATTTACATCTCTTTGCACCCTGTTTGATTTAAGATTAATATCAATAAGTTATAGGAGTAATAATTTAACAATTTATTATTTTTTATAAATTAAATTAAATTTATATTTAATTCAAAATAAATTTATCAAGAAAATTATAAAATGCCTTATCTAGCCTCATCTTGAAATATGTTGCCCGTGGTTTGGAATATGGTCAAAAATTGGATTTGATAATAGAATTGAGATAAGATGATATGTGGTAGCCTGATATGAAAATGGTGAACATCCAGATTAACAATGTGTGGCCCTGATTTCCAGATGATCTTGCTATAACTAAATACTGCTAATTATTTAAAAAAATTAATAATTAAAATCATAAATTTTAACTAAATTAGAAAAATATGATACTCCCTCCATTCCATCAGTGTTAAGACACATTTTTTTTGAAAAATTATACTAATAAATTGTTAAAGTAGAGACAAAGTAAAGTAAGAGAGAAGATAGTGTTAAGAAGAATTTTCACAACATTATTCTCTCTATTACATAGTACTCTCTCTCCACTTTCACTATTTGTTACTGTATTAATTTTTCAAAACGAATGCGAAAAATAAATGTGTCAATACTAATGGACAGAAAGAGTATTTTTTATTGAGTTTAAAATTGGTAGTATACAATATCATAAACTTCACGTTTTCTTTGTTATTTCCCAACAACTAAAAATAAGATATATTCAGCGAAAACTTAGTTTACGTCAACAACATGAAATATTTATGATATTTGAAACTAATTTTTAAATTCTTGGCAAGTACTCCTAGGATAAAAGGCACGTAGAAAGCAGTGTTGACTTAGTAGTGCCAAGTGGGATAAAAACACATATCTATTACTAGTAAGATATAGTGATTGGTTTGTTATGGAATAACAAACAAAATGTAAAATTTATTATATTTTAGGCAAATTTTAAAATTAATAAAAAATATCAAAATTCGATCAAAGTTTGTGATATTAGAGTTCAAATATTTTTTTTCCATTTCAAGTAAGGAATTTTTTGTGGTTAGATTATACAATTGTTAGAGAAAACTTGTCACTTGCAAATTATCCTATGAATCACACTTATTTATTATGATTTTTATTATTATTATAGAATAATACTTTTGCTGTGATAATGATTCTTTTTCTTTATATACGCGTTTGCTTTACAATCTTTATATCAACGAATTGAAGCGCACCTAATCCCAAAGTTATATCAATTGGACCCCACAAAAAAGTCAAATATCAGATATTAAACTTTAATTGTCATCTATCTTCTTTTTTGTCATCTAATCATTAAAGCAAAACATTTTTCTTTTTGACACAAAATTTTGTAAGACTGCTTGCACTATTTTCGAGTTAAATGATAATAGAATAATAAAAAAAATATTTTAGAAAATATATCATTTTAAATGGAATATTTTAAAAAGAAAAAAACAGTCACTTTAAGTAGGACATAATTTAAGAGGACATAAGAAGTAAATTTCGTTCAGCAATAAAACTTTATCGCTTGTGAACAGAATGTTAAGAAATACTCCTATGAGTTAAAAAAATTGATAGAATGTAAATTTTACTATTATACATCACTTTTATACTTAATAAAATATGAGTTGATTGTGGGCCTATTTATAATCGAGAAAGAAACTAAAAGGATATATATAATGAAATGATAATTGAGAAATCTTACTTTTTTTTTTTAAATGATACTCACATATCAGTCATATAATGGCTCGAAACTAAGCCAATTACTTAAAATTATTTATTTTGAGTGATAAAATAGTAGATAAAACACACAAATTGATTATTTGAAGAGTAAAAAGTATAACAACTTCAAAATTAATCATTTTATAAATATAAATGGTAAATGCATTTTCGTTGTTTTTATCTATTGATTATAAACGTCCTCATATAATGATTATCGATTATCTCACTCAAAATAGACGTCCTCATATAATGATTATCTACCAATAAGAGGCAATGGACAAAATTATATACACTTTTTTAGCATCCACCCTTATCCACTGAAATAAACAAGTTCATATCATACAATTTATTCTAATCATGTCTACATACATTAGGTTTTCATTCATCTACTCCAATATTTTAGATTTTACAAACTGAACAAGACAAAATATTTAAAGAATATAGTAGTCTGTAAATGAACATTTAAAGGGTGTAGCTTACATGGAGCAAGGTCCAGGGTTGAAATATACTCGCCTATCCTAAGTATAAATAAATAAGAAAAAAAATAAAGAAATAAATAAGGATTTAACGACACGAATATACCTTACTTAGTCCACTAAGCTTATCAAATTCTTGGCATGTGAAATAAGAAACAAAGTATGGCTAACTACGTACTAACCACATTCAACCATTTGCACGGTATTCAAACTCAATTTTGTGTATATGTCACACCAGAAAATAGTTTTACTCCAACTATTTGCATATCTTTTAGTATATGTCTTACAAAATTTTTGCAGTAGCACCATACTTGGTGTTGTTTCATAGAAACATCTAAAAATAGGTTTGAGTTTGATGTGTGATTGGAGAAATTGCTACACCAAAATTCATTTTTGATGTATGGTTAGAGATGGTTCTCCTAAAATTTTATTTTCAACCATAATCCTTTTTTTTTTTAAAAGATGAGAAAATTTGACGTGCGACAATGCTACATTGTCATGGGTACCATTCACATAGCACCAACGTAGGCATAATATGAGAATATGACAAATCGAAACTTAGTGGCAAGAGCATGTGTACTACCATGTGTATAGTGAGCAGGAGTCGGCGTGCCCAAACGCTGAAGCACAACGTTAATCACGTTGGGAAACACGTTGTTGCATGCTTGAGAAGGCTTGAGCATCAATCATTCTGCTTTGCACATTCACACGGGCGTCACATGACACTAATTTTTCACTAAATCTAAAATAAGATAAAAGAAAATTATCGCCCAACAGCTTCTGCACTGTGCGAAACTTCCCCCTTTTTATTCTAATTTTTCATTTATTAACACCTCAATTTTACCCACTTTAATTCATTTATATATATTTTTTAGTTATTTTTTAATAAAATTAGTAATTTTTATTAAAAATATTTATTTTGACTACATAATTAAAAATAATAATAAAATAGAAAAATATGTGAAATCCATGATTACTTCTATAAGTGTGGAGCGTTGTGAATGTTTTAATGTTTTCTCACCGATTAATAAGTTAAGTGTTTTGAGTTATATTCAAAATTTCAAAGAGATTAAATTTGCAAAATATGAAAAACAATATTCGAACTTCTCCCGACCACATCATATGGGCGATGATCTGGCATTGAGTCGATATTAAATTTGCAACTCTTTTTTAATTCCTATTAATATTAGTATCTACTCTAATTTGGATCAAACCAAGATATTTTAAAATTATGCAATCAATCAAAGTAGGACAAGCTATGAAGCAATGAAGAAAATATTGCAAACTGCTAGTTTGACTTTGATGTTAGAATCACATTTCATTTATTTCTTTAATTTTATCACTCCAATATGTGTAGCTGTATATTTTAATTTCTTTTCTTTATCTTTCTTTTGTTTATAGAAAGACTGCAGAGTGCATAGTGTAGTTTATTGCTAAACCATACACATCACCTAATGTTATTAATTCTCTTAGTTTTTTAATCAAACTGCAGCGACTTCTTAACCTCTAAAACCATAATAATACTCTCACTTTATGCCATCTATTTATGTAAATTCAATATATATTTGAGAAATATGAATGAACAAGGGAAGCATATGGGATAACAAGAACACCACATGTTGATAAAAAGTTCACATGGATAGTCAATAATTTTTTTGGGTTAAATGTAGATCACGTGCCACATGGAAATTTACACACTGTGACAAGTTAAATATTTCAACTTCAAATATATTGGAGTATATCTTATTTTTTCAAAGAAAATCTTCCTTGGAAGTTCCATCTAATAAATTACTACAAATTTACAATCTTTGAATAATTTGTCGACGTGATTATACACAGAGTATTCACCCTTTTTTCAGTTGTAGTACAAAAAAATCAAAGAGAAATGATAGTCCAAAAATAAATACTTGTGTCACATAAAAGAAATTGTCTAGGAATATATATAAGAGATAAAGAGAACGGGAATCAAATCTCTCTGACTATATTTAATTACTTTAAAAATATTTATTGAATTGATTAACTTTCTCTACATACGCGCATTAATTCAACTATATTTACTTTTAAAAGTAACAACTATAAAGACTAAAGGGCGTCAATAAAATAATCATCAACTAATCAAAATTTATTAACTCCTTTACTTTAAAGCCAACAAATAGTAGCGGTACACCAAAAACAGGCATTAATACGATAACAAAAGTAAATGAAAACAGGCACTAAGTTATTTTAGTTTTCGATCTAACATATGAATGAAGTTATGAAACGATTGTCCTTCCATTCCCAATTTGTTAAATAACCAAAAATATACTACTATTAAGTTCAACAATGACACAAGATCTACTTGAATACTACACTAGTAGTATTAAAATAGTAAAACAATAGAAAATTTATGTATATCAATTATGAAAAGTGGAAAGAAAATCATAATTAAAATATTCAATGCCAAAAATATTCAATGCCAAAAATATTGTCTTGGACTAGTTTGTTGAAACTGAACTTTGGTTCCTTTGCTCACCGATCTCTAAGCGGTTTGAGCCTTTTCTTTCGTATAAAAAAAAAATATATCCAATGCCAAGATCGAACGATAAATGCACAAATATACGTGAAAGATACATGCACAAAAATAGATGTATTCTGTGATCCTCTCCCTCTCTTTGTATTCTCTAATTCTACCTCTCTCTTTATATTTTACTCAGTTAGTAAAAAATATAATGTAAATAATAAATGAATGGGTTTTGGTTGTATATTGTTATCACGTAGTTTTCTCAGCATCTAAATTTCCCTATTTTAACTAACCAAATGAAAAAGGCTAGGAAGATTAAATCAAAAGAAGAGGAGCATTATAGGAACAAGAGTCCATCATACACCACCAAATTAATGCAAAACTATCTATAATTTAGGTCCTAAGTTAGAATTGGTTTGCCAAATGAAGTTCACATTGTAATGTCCAGACTCTCTAGTCTTCCATTATTGCGATATATTTTACACGCATGCAAAATTTTTATGATGAAATCCTATTTTGTGGAGTATTTTTTAATTTCTAGCGTTTCCTATAAAATGTCTCCAATTTACTTTTTCTTTTGAAAAATTCATAGTTGAGATTTTTTTGAAGAGAAATCGAAGTTAAGGACATTCTTAATGATTAAACAATTTACAATTCTAATAATCTCCGTCAAATAGAAATTAGTGATGACGTTTAATTGAGAAATGAATACTTTTTCTATTTCATTTTATCTGGCTGTCCATGTACATCTGAATGGGACTTGGAAGGTTGAGGTTTTTCACTATTCCAAGGGATTATATGTCCCAACTAAATGTATGTAATCAAACGTTCAAAGGCTTGGTGATTAAAAGCCCGATATTTAGCAAAAATATGAAATAATTTAAATTGAAAAAGTAGTTAATATTGCATCTACACAATCTAAAATTAGAAGTGTTGTTCGCTAGTTTTGATGAAGGTTGAATTGCGATTTATTCATCACTGGGCCAATCCCGAATGATTAACAGGCCCATATGATATGGTATTGGGCCTTTTTATCGAGTAATGTAATTCGACAATTGAAGTAATTTAGCTTATAATATTAAATGTTAAAATAGGCATATAGCAAATAGTGAAATATATAACAAAGTAATGTACAATTACAAACTCTATATAAAAATAAATGAATAAATGATCCCACATTATCAAGATTATGATTAATGAATAATATTGTGAATGAAGAAAATAATGAGTCAATAAAAAAATTAGATTTAGAGTACAACATGAGTTGATCTATATAAATGAAAATTGACTAAATTTTGTGGAGGTGTTAAGAGGACAAAAAACAGTTTTAATGACAAAGATTAACTAATAACCACATTATAAATTTTGTATCCTAATCAAATATTAGGTGACAGTTAAATCATGTAATGATTAGAGATTAATCTAGAATAGGTCAAGTGTGTCGGGTGTGTCCTTCCAAAGTTGTATAGTGTGTTGGGTGTTGTGTACCTGTGTATAAATTGAGAAATATTTACAAACAATTTGCAAAATAAATTGGAAAGGTCATATTAAATTCAAGCTTTCAAGTTAAAATAATACTATAGGCCAAAAATATAAATTCATGTTGGTAGTTGCTGATCTTGGCTTACAGAAGATCAAATTTTTGTTTCTCATAAAAATTACACATCTAACTAGGATCATTAGTTTCTTTACCTTCATCATGACTCATGAGTATCCTAATTGAGAATTCATGCAACGAAAAGATAATCTCAACTTGCACAAAATTGATTAAACGCCACAAAAGACTCAGAAGAATTGGACAACTCCCGTTACGGTGGTGGGTGGATTGATCTCGACACGAGTTGCCTTTCCTTGTGCAAGCAACTGAGGCAATTCATTCGCTTCTTTAGCCGCAACACCTTGAGCAGTCCATAAAGTCACATGTGGCCATTCGTTTTTCGAATCTATTTTCTCTCCATCAACTACTCCGGGATCAGCTCCCAATGCTGCCAACTTGTCGCTGAATAGTAATGAGCTGACAGCAACAGGAACGCTTTGGTTGAGATGCAGAGCAAAACTGGCTAAAGCAGTTACACCATGGCTTCCTCTATGAGCCAGAGTTAAACGGGCGTTTTTGAGGCTGCTCTTCAGATCCTTGTCCTTGAGGAAACCTTCGACTCTCGGATCCTTCATACGTAACTGTTAAATGATAACAATTGATCACATGTCCGCAATACCTCAAAAGCACAGATTTATACAGTCCTAAAAAATAATAGCGTTTTATCATGAGCATTTGGATGAGACGGATGACGGTGAGCCCGGTGAGGATACTATATATAGTGGCCATTTAAATAATTTCTTATCGTAGATTATAGTACCACTTACATTATGAATGATATCAATGATTTTTGAAATAGGCAGAGTGACAGCAGCAAAGACCATGGCCTTAGGTGGGCTATAATCTGCCTTTGCGATTGCTTGAAGCTGCTCGATAACTTTGTCAACAGCGACGCCAAATGGGACCTATGGATAAGAGTACATGATATAGTAAAAGCACCAATGAAAAAGAGATTTCTGCTTTTCAAAGAGAGTGATAACACTGACCTGAATAGAATTGAGATAATCAGCATGTGCGGACAAAGTATCACGTAACTGCTTCTCCCATTTGGTCCACTCCTCTGCATATTGGCCTTTTGTGGAATCCAATCTAGCGGATCAGAAGCATAAAAAATTAAATCGACGACAGTCAACATGCGGGATGAGGCTAACTAAATTGCAGATACGAGAGGTGAATAGGTGATGCACCAGCACAATTCAACAGAGCCAACAAGAAGAGACATACAGCTTAAAGATGTACAGAGATGGAACTGGGACCTTACATTCCATGTTGTCGGCAATGAAGCTTATATAACCTTAATCCTTCCTGCAAGATAGATCTCACACTTTCGGGTAGAGGAGGTCTTTTTCACATGCAAATTTGTATAAAAAAGACTTGTGAGTCCTAAGCAAATGTGTGTGTGTGTTTGTGTGTGTGTGAGAGAGAGAGAGAGAGGTAGAGGGAGAGAGACTGATGATCAAGGAGGAAGATAGAGCAGACAAATGATTTAAACCAGTCGATATAACCTAAATAGTTAAGAGTTTTCCAGTTAGTCATATAACTATATGAAACACTGACCTTTTGGGTTCCAATAAAGGCATCTTCACAATAGAGCCAAAGCGTTCGAATAGCTCTGTTTCAAACTCCTTACGATCCTGAAGATTGTAGAAAATAGCACCATTCATGATTTTTTATGCAATAGTTTTGCCATATTAGACTGAAACAACTCTACCTTGCCCTCATAAAGATTGTAGAACTTCAGCACATAACCAGCATTCTGAGATGAATGGTCAAATGAATATTAATTATCAGGTGTAACTTTTCCAAGAAGGAAGAATTGGGCTACCCAACATGAAAACAGCTAATATCATTATTACCGGATGATTAGCACGGTTAAGCACTCGAAATATAAAAACAGCAAGAGCATCAAGCGAGAACGGATTTGATTCAGTCCCTGCACAGTTTCAGCGGACCAAATAGATGATGAACAATCCGATAAGCGGAAAATATGAATAAAGGATAAACTATATAAAAATAAATTAGAACCCTTAAGAAACAAAAATGTTCGAAGTAAAGTTGTGATGAAGTGTATGAACTATCAGCACATCAACCAATCAGCTCTCGTACGAGCAGAAGATCGTGGCATTTCAAACTCTGTACAGTTCACAAATTTGAGTTTCCATGTTTATAAGCTCTGGTGTTTACTTTACACCTTACAGGCATATATATACAAAGTGCACAAGTGATTAAATGTCATATTCTGACCTTCTATAAAGAGATGCTTGACCTTGGTGCCAACTGATGGCCTCGAGGATGAGTCGAACTCATCTCTGGAGCTTATATCTTGAATTAAAAATAAAATTTTCCTACCAAATATAAGCCCCCGATCTTACAAACCACGTTGTAGCATATAAACCAGAATATGCATATTAAAATTACTGCTAGGCAGTAACGCCTTTTTTTTTAACTAAAGATCGCACGAATGACCTCAAGATCAATAATGATATTTATGATACTCCGGAAAACAAATCAGTGATGCAAGTCAAGCAACTCATTTTCGCAACATAACATCTATTAGCATAACCTTTACAGTTTCTGGAGGGTGCAAGAATTGAACTAGACAACACAAGAATGCTTATAGGTCAGTACACTCATAGGTTTCTGACAATGACCAGATAGTCTTTAATAGAGTAAAAATTGTAAAGAATACAGCATTGAAGAGTGAAGCATTGTTTTCACAAGAACAGAAGCAAGTTCAAATAGATAAAAACAGAAGCAATGTTTTCACAAGAACAGTAAGGTTCCTAAACTCATGATAAGAATCCATGAAAGAAATTGACCTTCTGAGTCGGGTATGACTGGAACACCAGGTGCCCCTGTGCTGTGACACATGCGCTCAATCTGCAAAAAATGAATAACATACAAATTAAGTTAAACTCAACAAAATACAAAATTTTACCTGCCATCAACTAGTCATGAGAAGGAATGAAGAAGAAGGCATAAGAAGGCTCAATGTCATATCTTCGCACGACAGAGAAAACTGTGTCAGTATTTTGGAAATCACGTATACAGTCTTTTTTGCTTACTATGTGATGATGACAGTTGATGGTGCACTACCATAACATTGTGAAGTGAGCAAAAAACTAGCAGTTCCTTTTATATGATAAATGCCATCTCAAAAACTTAACAACGTTTGAAACATGCTGCTGGATGAAATACAAAAGCTGGGATGGAAAGAAAAAGTATGACCTTTCTCCAAACTTCTTCATTGGGAGCATTTTTGTCAGCAAGGATAATGGAGTACGGTTCCTTGCGGTGCTCTTGATCAACCTCAAACCAGTATCCCTCTAATTATGTCACAATTGGTTAATCGTGATATAGGTAAACAACATGATAATCCAGAATCAAAGTAACAATACCATGTAGAGCCCTCACCCGAGTGGCCTAACCTAAGGAACAATAATGGCCACATAAATTGCATCATGCAACACACACAAAACCAATTTCCTTAGCATTGTGTCAGGGTTGTGCAAGTAACATGGCATTTATAGCACTCCAAATAAAAAATTCTATTTATGATCAAACACATTCATTTTATATCATCCGAAAACTGGTTACTGTAAGTTATTGCACAGTTTAAATGAGATTGAGCTATCCTATATACCTTTGATACGATCACCCATCAAACTTTTAACTGGACGATCATCACCAAGCCTTCCAGGAGAACTCATTATTTCCTTACAGAGTGCCGATTTACCACAACCATGGATCCCTACATAGGAAATTGACAGTGCATTAAGAAAGTGGGAGATCCTTTACCAGATAAGCACTGTGCAAATATGCATGCACACACACACACGCATCGAAATAAATGGAAATGCATTATGCTCAACCCTTTTATTTGTGAAATTCCTTGATTTAGCAAACCCGATGCACCAATGTTGTAGAAAAGTTTAGAAATTTAAGATTGAGGCTGAATTTGCATCACTGGAAAAACATATTATTCCATAAAGAGTTCTGAGGACAAGGACATTACTTTTGGAGTAATATTTTAATTTCAGCTACAGTTGTGTGGGCATGAATATTATTTCATGAGGGAGTGTTATATTGCTAACTCAATACTTAAAGATAATTTCGTAAGGATTCTAACGAGATCTCACTTGCATATGTTCCGACGTCAAAATTTGAAAAAAAATTCAAAATTTTTTAATTTTTTCGTACAACACAAATGTCAACATAGTATATAAAATATGTCAATATAATACATGTAGAATGTCAATATAAGCAATGGGTTAATATTCTCAAAGCATTGTGTTGACATTCTCAAAGCAATATGTTGATATTTACGAAACACTATATTAACATTTTCATCCAAAACCCTAATTTGATAGTTTTTTTTATCTTTTTCGATTTAATTAATAAAAACAAAAATTACACGTGGCAAATTGTAGACCACAAGTTTTCTAAAATCCTATAGTCTTAAATTAGTTGTGGTTGGCAGTTAAATGATGAGTTAGCAATTGATCACTCACCTTGTTCCATGATACTATATAACAAGCACTATCTCATGCATTAGCCCTTTTATAATATACAGTGATACACAGAACGTCCATAAAACTGAATATAATTCCTACCTGGAAAGAAAACAATAAGTCCATGATCCTTAGCAACGGTTTCCTTAGCCATGGGAGATGGACTTGAAGGTGTCATATCTCGCTCTGGTTCAAGGTCACCCTCCTCAATTAAAGCTTGATTTTCGGAACTGCACATTGCACATTTCTCAAGGAATGGCTCTGCTTCACTAAGATATGTGGACGAGGGCAGTTGTTTGTGCCCACATATTATGCGAATATATACAGCCCTTAACAGGGGCAAAAAAACGAATCAGATACTGGATTACAGGTTTGAAAGAATGTAGATAGACATCAAGATATACCATGCATCCAGCATCTTGCTGAGCTGCCTTTGCTTTTCAAGTGAAGTATTCCATATCTCCATTTGCCTAGGTTGACCAAACATTAGTTATAGACACAACAGAAAATAACACTATTTTTATTATTAGAACTCAGGTGTGCCAATATATTTGTTTGGAGGACCTTGAAAGTACAATGATTTTCAGGAAAATCTTATAAACAAAGGAAGCCAGTGAATGGACTGCAGATGATGCAAGACTGTTATATCCCAATAAAGTAGTCCTTTGTTGGCCATTGTCAAGTTTCCCAAGATTTAATAGGTTAACAGTTGAAAAGTAAAAATTGAACTTAACAAAATTAAAAAATGAAACTTGTAAAACTAATTTACTCCACAAAATCATGAGGAGTCTTCAAAACTACTTTATGAAAACAAGAACCAGCATGAACTCAATACAAAGGCCAAAGTTCTCTCAGAACATTACTCTGGAGCAAATGGCTATTCATACAATACGTTCACTGATGAAGAGGTAAAGTTTAGTTCTTATTCTTATTTTCAATTTACGCTTACAATCAATAAGTGAGGTTTACGAAAACATACCTCATGTAGTAGTTTTTGTATGCAGTTTCACCTTGCTTAAAAAGAACAGACAAGCCATTCCGAATTAAAAAGGTCCGTATCTATATGTTGGAAAAAGAAAAATAAATTCATCAATTACTTGTTGTATCAACATCACATAGAGCAATGGACCCTGATATCATCCTAGCACATAATAAGAGCATGTGCAACATTAGAAGATCACTGAGATTAATTTAGACATAGTTTCAAGCTACTGGAGACAATTAGGTGAAATCTAATCAAACAACCTAAAATTATCTGAGTGATTTTGACAAATGCAAAGATCCCAAACCTTATATGTAAGGAACTTCAACTTGATCATCAGGTTTGCATCTTCATCTGCTAAATCATCCTTTGTTGATTCGCCAGTTAACTCACTCTCGGAACTAGCTTTTTTGGCGAACTCTGCGGATCTTCCCTCATCAACCTTGAATAAGTTCAGGTCGACGAAAAAACCTGGAAAAGTAACAAATAATACAATAATTTCTGGAATTGTCAGCATCAGCAACTATTCACAAAAGAAGAATCACCTACAGAATTAAGCAAAGAATATCAAAAGGGACAACACAAAAAATAAAGATGATAGTTCTCTCCAAAGCATGCAACGCTAGTTTGGCTAACGGGGGGCCACGTCTATGTTTCATGAGATATAAGTAATGCTCACTCGACTTTTAAAGATATTATTTCAGGTTCAGGAACAATAAGCAAATAAAAACAAAGATAAATGCTGATATTTAAAGTGAACTATATACCTCGATATAATGGCCACAAACCAGGATTGATCCTGCAGTTAGACATATTTGTTCATAAATAAAAACAGAGTATGGGAAGATTTATATGCAATGCATAACACCTAGAGTAGTTATATAGGAATGAGTATAACAAGAAGCAAAATTGATTTGCAGCTTATGTATTTACAGATTTCATCACACCTCATCTCTTTCTGGTACTTTCTGAAATATGAATCACGATGGACATGGATAACCATCTTAAAATGAAGACTGTCATTTGTGGTTGAACCCGCTTTATGAAAGTTACGGTAAAACTTAAAGGCAGCAGGGTAGTTTTTTTCTATCATCAGACGAACAGTTTCCTGAAGCAAAGGTGAAAATAGTTGACGACATTGAACTAATAATACATATCAGGATAGTAGAGCATCAACATGATTAAGAGATAAAAATGAAGAGTCAATAAACTAACTCTCGATCCACCTGTCCATGAAAGATAATAGAACACTTATTTGTCAAATTTCACCATTTCTCTCAGTTTGCAAAGTCAATGATTAGTTGCAAGAGAAACCTGTAATTTGGTAGTAGAAACATCTGCTGGACGGGATTGCAGAAACTTTGAAAGCACAGATCGATCTGCATATCTTGATTGACTATCAGAAGCTTCAGTTCCAAACCAGTCCTTATAGTTTGGGCAGAAAGATGTACCAACACTCTCAAGAAGCACCATGATTTGCTGCAGAACCAAATAACATAAAGAAAATTAACCTTCCAAGTACACTACAAAGACAGTTTAGTAAAATTAAGCATATTGGATAATTGATAGAAGAAATATCAGATAACCTGCTTTTCATTGGTTCTGTTTTCAGCGCATATGTCACGCAGGCTAGTTCCTAGGTCAACTGCAGTGCAATTTTTAGACAGAAGAGCATGCATCAACACAAAAATCAAGTTCAAGTTGTGCACAATACATGATATCATGTAGCAGGAAGACACGAAATGAACTAACATACATCAGCCATAGAATTTGGAATTAGCAGCAAAAGTTTTCCCCGATTACAAAATAAATGAAATAAGAAATTGACAAGAGGCTATTATTTTGATATGTAACTATGAACCCTCAACCCTCTTAAGTCTAAACAGTTCTTGCCCAAAGCCACCTTCAAAAAGATTTAAGTTGTTTATTCACTTGAGAATGTAAAATGTGATTAGCAAATAAAGAACATACATTGATAGTACCATTGAGGAAACATAATGAGAAAATAAGTTTGAGACTAGATGTATAACTTTTCAAATTATATGCACAGTACTGGGGCCATGATATTTACTGTTAAATATGTCCTGAATATAGATAATTGGAACTCATCATAGGTTCTTGTTACTACACTTTTTTAGGATTAATAGCTTTGACAGTGAACCTAGAAAGCTATCATATATAAAGGATGGTGAAATGGTATTAAAGAAGATTTTAATTCGGATAAATACAGATTACCTCCTTCTGTTGGTAGTGGAGGATGGTCTCTCAAAACCTGCTTCATATGTTCTGAGCTACCCTGGCTTACTATCCGAGCCACTAGACCTTCCAAGATCTCACCCTGCACCATTATATGATCTTTGGATCCTGCAGGTAAGAGAAAAGTATAAAGATCAGCATTTATAAAACTAATCTAATAAGTATAGTTGTTATTAATGTGACAGTCAAGGATGGGATTGGAGCTAGACAAACAAAACAAACTCATACAATCAAGACATTGTCAGCCTCATTTCTTCATCAAGTTATGGCTCTCAGATTTCAAAATGACACAATACTGAACAATACACATGCCATATGGAAAGAATCTATCAGCATGCATGACTTACATTCAAAATAGTGGCCTAGTATATAAATAAGTATTTTTGGAAGAACCTAGCACAATGGAGGCGCAGGGAATAGGAGCGAATATCACACAAGAAAAGAGGAGTAGCAGAATTACGAGGAGGCATAAAGAGAGAGAGAGTAAAGAGAAGGAGGAGGTAAAAGGAAGAGACCTGACTACAAAATGATAGTTTGTGACTTTGTATGCAGCTAAATACATAGAGTGTAAAATTTATAACTTCACATAAATAAAAACTAAATTCATGTGACAAGGCCCAAACATACAAGATTTACTACCGTCTACCCGACCAAATGAGCTATCAAGATACATCAAAGAAACCTTACATAATTTATAAAAGATGCATATGGCATAGAACATGATAGGATTAGTTTGTGACCTATCTCAGGAAGGATGAAATCAGTAGGGTATATCATATGCGTATATCTAGTTGAAAATAGGCCAACAATGCAACCAGACTCAGAAAGGATCAGGCAAAGCAAGAACAAAAACCGCAACTATCCGTTAACAACTAATATCAAACCATGATAACATGACAAAATTGCAACAGACATTTAGTAAGTTGCATTCTCAATCTAGATCTAACTTTACCAGGTATTGATATATCAGCAACTTCATCAAGTTTTTTGCATACAGTCGTGGCTGTTCCTTCCTCACTGAGGTCATCATAAGCCTTAAAAAATAACATTACAGATTTCCTGAAATAGAGAGATGGTATACAAATAGATGCATTAAAAGAGGTTTCTGATCTTTATTTTAAACTTTGATCAACTTAAAAGGCCAGTGACCTGAACCATAAACTATCTTTTTGAACCTAAACCCAATATTCATAATGCATAGGCTCCCTAATAAATTAAACCAATCAAATGTTAACAACAAATCAACGTGTTTCTGAACTTATATGTGGACGAACAAAGTTGGACTGTGATACATATCCCACATCGGTTTCACACGAATATATGGAATTGCATATAAGAGGGAGTCAACCCTTTACTTTGACCATGGTTTTGGATTGGGTTAGGGCTTCCTATCTTTTAGGCTTATCAGATTGGGTCTTGTGACCTTAAAGTTCAGGACACAACATGTTATCATCTACAGATTTGGCTTCTGAAAATCTTATTTGTCTATTGTTGTATTGGATATGAAAAAAATTAGTATCAAATTCTTTTTATCGTTCTATTGGACCAATAACAAACAGATTTTGGAATAAACTCACAGCCTCACATTGAAAATCAAAGCATCAAGGACAAGAAAATCCATATACAATGACAGGATAAGCTCATAAGCCTAAAGAAAACCTGTCATCTATGATAATCTTCCGGGATTTCTCATATGCAATACAGATAGAAAATTCCTCATATTTCAAAACAAAGTACTTAGTATTTTATTTGAAGTCTCCATATGTCAAAACAAAGACTAATGTATCCATCAAATGCAATCATTCAAGTCAATATTTGTTTTTTTTTATAATACAATATCAAAGTAAAGTTCAACGTATCAACCGAATATTGTCTTAACTCGTGATGATAGATCATAGATCAAAGCTCACCTTGTTGAGAATAACCACACATGATTTGTAGGTAGACGCCAGTTCCTACAGAAAGCTATAAGATCAGGGGTAGAGTAGAATTTTGGTTTTCCATTACCCAACTCCGTGACTGCAGTCACAACCACTGTGGAAAAAAGGTAAAAGGGTATCTGCAAAATTAGGGAATACAAGCCTCGATTTTTTGGATGAACATTAAAAATTGAATACAGATGAGAGTATTCATCAATACTTTCAAAGAAGTACAGATGTAAAAGCAACGGAAAATAAAACAGCAAATAATGTTATCATGCCCTTCAACCAGATGGCTAAAATCGAAAAAAAAAACATCTGCAAATGAAGAAATTATGCAACCAAGTTTGCTTCAAAGCACATGACCAAATCAACTGCTTGATCTACAAGTGACGCCCATCTTTAATCCAATCTCATGTTCGTTTTAAGGAAATCAAGAAATACAAATTCTGAAGTGTATAATTATTCAGAATAAACCTTCAATTTACTAAACTTGTGAAAAAGATAAGCATGAAAACGAATTCGAAAACTGCAAATTAAGGACACGAGAAAAGTGGGCTCTTAAAAGGAATACTGGCATCTTCAGCAAGATGATTCTTTAGCACTGAACAACAGTAAGTTTAGTAAGTCCATTTCAAGAATATAGTTCATGGTTATCCTCAAAGTGAATATCAAGGAATTAATGAGAATATATACTGGTTCACTCACCATAATCTTTGTGGGGACGTTGCCCATGGTCTCCTAATACAGCAGTTACCAGCTCCATTGACACACACATACGATTCCTCTTGAGTAAAACAAAAAAGTGGTTCTTTATTTAGATGACACAGAAAACCAAGAAGAACAGAGGCATACTACAATCTTACCACATGCTTAAATACATTAAGTAAAACTTATCAAGTAGCCATTCTTAATATAGCAATGCATGAAAGAACTGGATGACAGGGTATCTTCATTAAAAATTAGGAATGAAAATGATGAAAAATCTACAAGCCATATAAATACTGAAGCTTAAATGTTAACAAGTCTTAACAGGTAATTCAATCTCAAAACTAAAGGCAATCTCAAAAAATTATATCAACTTTTCACCCAACACAAGGGCAGTAAATTTCATTTTTACATGGACTACGTAATAACTGTGTCATTCCAGATTTACCTCAAGAAACTCATTGAACTCGGCTTGCTTCTTGCTAGCTAGTGAACCCCAAGCTTCACAAAACATGCGTCCAAGTACAAAAACACCAACTGCAGTGTAACTGTAGTACACATCAAATTACAGTCTTTCATAAACAAACAATAAAAGGATAGCAGCAAAGCACAAGACCAATAGAAACCATTTCGAAGGCCTTCTCTTATTTCTAGATCATATTACGCGTACGACAAACATGCATTGGCAATGGGAGCCGATAGCAAGGGTCTATCTATCGGCCCCCTCATCGGCTCTCCTGGGTCACCATTGTGGGTGAGGGCCGATTCCCCCTCCCCAACGCCTCCGCCCTTTAGCCGATATTAAGCCTGAGCCGATTCTTTTTTTTTCTTTTAATTCATTTTTTATACTCTTTATATACTACATTCTCCACTAATTATTCACATTTAATCCCATTTTATTTTATCTCACTCTACATTTTACTTTTCTCTAGTCAAAATATTTTTAATATTTTTATCAATATTTTTAGTTTTTTTTTTATATTTTATAAATGTAGGATATTTTCTTTTTAATGAAATTTGTTTTTTATTGAGTGAGTCTTTAATTTATTTTTCTTGTTATTTTATATCATTTTATTTCAGACTAATAATTAAAAATAAAATAGATATAAAATAGTGATGATGTGGAAATGAGATGAGCTCTGAGATTGACTCTTGGATGAGCTCTTATTACATAGAGATAGGCTATGGGATGGGTCTACTGTGCATAAAAAAATAGAGAGAGGCTCGAGTAGAATAGTCCCTCAAATGATGGTTGACTTGGTCAGCTATGCTAACCAATGGAGAGATATGGGGGAGACAAATCAGTGGATTGTTAGGTTGTTATTTCAACTTTATTATTCCTATTTTGTTGCATTAGTTTTATCATAAATAGAGAGGACCCTGGACATTGAAAAGCTATCTTGGGAAAAGATCAGAAATAGAACGGTATGTAGACCGTGACCTCCGGCGTGAGGATTGGGCTCCGACGTGAGGATTATTTTCTTGAATTTCTTCTGTTCAATTAATTCTAATGGTGTCAGTGTGTGTTCATTAAATCTTTGAGCTTCTTTCTAGTTTATATTCTTGTTCCTCAACCTTTACTCCTATCATACTCTCTAAGCAAATAGTTCAAGCCATGAACAATATTGACTACAATAAAATGCTACTGAATTGGCCTTGTTTCTTCCCTTTTTTTGGGTAGCATGTATTAACATGTAAATTAAAAGGATTGCATAATTCATCCTAGTAAAAAACATTTTAATTTTTACCTCTAGACAAGACGGTTACACTGAAATCGGTACATGAGAAAATGGATACCAAAAAGACTAATGAAAGGATAAAAGGACAATCAATGGTAGACTTACATATTCCCATAGCTATTCTTGGCATATGCTCCTCCCTCATGTCCGGCGTACATGAAAAGTGAGCCAGAGTGCTTGAGTGAAACCTGTAAAAGTCAAAGTTAACATAAATCTTTGATGCAGTAAGGCCATAAATTGAGGGAAAACAAAGGAGTAGCAGTAGAACAAAGGTTCTTGTATCAGTAATATCAAGAGAAACATTAAAAAGTACATTATCCTACCTCCATAGTAGCTAAACCTTTGGAAACCATCTCTATCATCCTTGTCTTAACCTGCAAGAATCACATTAAGAAACGTCATACATGTATATCGCACTCTCCGAAGAGTATCTGAGTTTTTCCCAACACTTATTAAAACTACAAGAATATGGGCCATTTATATCCTAAAGTTCACTTGAAACGTTTAATAATCATCTGTTATTTAAGGTAAAATAATCATAACGCCAGAATCTAGCATATTTTGTATTTTGTTCGATCCAGAAAAAAAGAATAGATGAAATAGCTTACCTGTTGATCAGACTTGTCATTTTCAAATTTAGGGTAAAAAGTTGCTCTAACTTGTGCTCGTGAGTACGTCAAGCTGTCAGTGGTGAAGCTTTGCAGTAAATTTTCACTAAATAGCTTGCTAGAAAGGGCAGCAGGTGCCCCAGAAGATTCAGTTTGGTTTCCATGATCTGGTACTATCATTTGATCGGCTGGAGCTGAACTCGGTCCTACTGTTGATGCGCCACTTATGGTTCCATATGCCTCGGGATTCAGTACAGACTTTTGTGAACAAGCAGGCAAAAAGTCCATTTCCCCAATGCTCCCAAACTGGATCGCTAATGGTGGCAGAACTAGCTCTTCTGCAACCCTATCCATGGCAGCTTCCTTTCCAGCATTTGAGGAACTCCCTGAAGCTGACAACGACGAAGCTGACTTGTTGACATTTGACTTCTCCACCCATCTGTGTTCTTTACTGTCTCCCTGCCGCAGCAAAATACACAAAAGCAAGGTAAAACTATATTATGAGCAAGTATGCTAGATGAAGAAACCAGGTGCGGCTATGTTAGAAAAACGGTAAACCCTAACTGCGTACGATGATAGGAAACACGATCAAACATGCATTTTTCTGCGCCAAACTCCGAATGCAGATACAAAAATACCATTAACGGATGGAAAACGAGACTAATTCTGACAGTTAATCGCTGATACAAACAAAAACTGGAAGTAATCCCGATTAAGGAATCTCCAACACAAAATCAAGCACCAAATAAAAAGTAGCGCGTAGAATCCGAGCATGGATAACAAAACACGAGTCCATTGGATGAAGAGCGACATACCTGCTTGCGAGGCATTGTGAGCGGGGAGAAGGATGAGGGAGAGAAAGAGCGAAACGGGATTGAGATTCTATATAAAAAGGGCGAGCGAGAATAAAGTTTATTGGACAAAGCGCTGAAAATCCCTGCGAAACTGACGCGAAACAGACATTCACTAGCTTAGAGAGTCTTTTAATAATTTGTCGACGTGAATATTAATCAAAAGTATTCACCTTTTTTTCAGCTGTAGTAAAAAAAATTCAAAGAGAAATGATAGTCCAAAAATAAATACTTGTGTTCACACAAAGGAAATTGTCTGGCAATATATATACTCCCTCCGTCCGCGTTAGGAGTTCCATTTGTTGGCGACACGAGTTCTAAGAAATGTTAAGAAAAGTGAGCGTAGAAAAGTTAGTGGAATAGGGGTCTCACTTTAATATATTAGTTTTACGTGAAATGTGAGTGAATTGAGTTAGTAGAAGGTGGGTCCTTTTACTATTTATAGTAAATGTGAACCGGGACTCCTATTCGCGGATGAAAAGAGCAAGAGACAAGAGAACTGAGAATAAAATCTCTCTGACTATATTTAATTACTTTGAAAATATTTATTGAATTCATTAACTTTCTCTACATACGCGCATTAATTCAACTATATTTATTTTAAAAAGTACTCCTAACAACTATAACGACTAAAGGTCATCAATAAAATATTCATCAACCAGTCAAAATTTATTAACTCCTAACAACTATAAAGACTAAAGGTCATCAATAAAATAATCATCAACTAATCAAAATTTATTAGCTCCTTTACTTAAAGCCATCAAATAGTAGCGGTACACCAAAACAGGCATTAATACGATAGTAAAATTAAATGAAAACAGGCATTAAGTTATTTTAGTTTTCGATCTAACATATGAATGAAGTTATGAAACGATTGTCCTTCCATTCCCAATTTGTTAAATAACCAAAAATGTACTACTCCGTATTAAATATACTACTTGAATACTACAGTAGTACTAAAATAGTAAAACAATAGAAAATTTATGTATATCAATTATGAAAAGTGGAAAGAAAAACAGAATTTCAATATTCTATGCCAATTAGATCGAACGTTAAATGCACAAATATACGTGATAGATATATGCACAAAAATGGATGTATTCTCTGATTCTCTCCCTCTCTTTGTATTCTCTAACTCTCTCTCTCTCTCTCTTCATATTTTAATTCCTCGTATACTCAGTTAGTAAAAAAAATACTATAATGTAAATGATAAATGAATAGGTTTTGGTTATATATTGTTATCACGTAGTTTTCTCAAAATCTAAATTTCCCTATTTTAACTAACCAACAAATGAAAAGGGCTAGGAAGATTAAATCAAAAGAAGAGGAGCATTATAGGAACAAGAGTCCATCATACACCACCAAATTAATGCAAAATTATCTATAATTTAGGTCCTAAGTTAGAATTGATTTGCCAAATGAAGTTCACATAGTCATATCTAGACTCTCTAGTCTTCCATTATTGCAATACATTTGTCACACACATGCAAAATTTTTATGATGAAATCCTATTTTGTGGAGTATTTTTTTTAATTTCTAGCGTTTCCTATAAAATGTCTCCAATTTACATTTACATTTAAAAAATTCATAGTTGAGATTTTTTTGAAGAGAAAGCGAAGTTAAGGACATTCTTAATAATTAAATAATTTACAATTCTAATAATCTCCGTCAAATACAAATTAGTGATGATGTTTAATTGAGGAATAAATACTTTTTATTTTATTTGGCTGTCCATGTACATCTGAAATGGGACTTGGAAGGTTGAGTTTTTTCACTATTCCAATGGGATTATATGTCCCAACTAAATGTATGTAATCAAACGTTCAAAAGCTTGGTGATTAAAAGCCCTATAATGAGCAAAATATGAAATAATTTAAATTGAAAAAGTAGTTAATATTGCATCTACACAAACTAAAATAAGAAGTGGTGTTGTTAGCTAGTTTTGATGAAGGTTGAATTGTGATTTATTCATCATTGGGCCAATCCAGAATGATTATACAGGCCCATATGGTATCTGGTATGGTATTGGGCCTTTTTATCGAGTAATGTAATTCGACAATTGGAGTAACTTATTTGTTAAAACATGGATAAAGGCCAAAACTGCCAAAACTGGTCCCAAAAATATGTTTATTTTATAATTTTGGTTCTATACATTATTTTTTGAATGTTTTGGTCATGTCTATTTTAAATCGGATCACAATTAGTCCTCCGTTACTAAGTGATAATTCTGTTAATTTTATAACGGTCAACGGATTTAACCTAATTTTGACCAACTTAAGCTCTTAATTATGATTTTTAACTAATAATTATATCCTAATTATTATTATTTTAATAAATTATCATTTAACATATAAAATAAATAAAAGTATTAAAAAAAGAAAATGAATTTGCAGAACGAAGCTGAAGCAGACGGAGGAAAACATGAGACTTCACAAGGAATTACAAGAGCTGAGAGCTCTCAAGACTTCAAATCCACATGCAACTCCCCGCCACCACTCTCAGCATGTGCCCCTCTTGTGAGCACGTGGCCTCCACCACCACCGCCGCCGCCGCCGCTCCGTTCCGCCCGCCGCTGCCGCGAAGGCAGAGTCTATTATCTCCCAAGGCTATTCCGTTTCCGCTGGCGAGACACATATTTTACCCTTTTCCGCAAGCGGCGGCAGCGGCGCATCCTAATCTGCCGGCGGCATCTTGATTTTTTAGTGATGCAGATTTACTTGTAAATATACAAGGGGGAAAAAAGTAAATTAGGTCTTGTTCTTGTTGTTTTTTTTTTTTTTTTTTTTGTGTTTGGTGGTTGGTATGAGGGGTTTTGTTTTGATTGTTTGATGGTGAATGGTGATGAATCTCTGAGCAAATTTTTCAGCTTATCCTATGTTGATTTTGTGGAGGATACAGAAATTATTTGGGACGATGAAAAAAAAGTCATGTGATTGATGTTGTTTTTTTAATTTCTCATTATGTTTAATATTATTTATTTTATATGTTAAATGATAATTTATTAAAATAATTAAAGATATAATTAGTGAGTTAAAAATCATAATTAAGAGCTTAAGTTGGTCAAAATTGGGTATATCCGTTGACCGTTATAAAATTAACGGAATTGTTAACGGAGGACCAATTGTGATTCGATTTGAAATGTACAGGACCAAAAAATTCAAAAAATAATGTTTAGGACCAAAATCATAAAATAGGCATATGTTCAGGACCAATTTTAGCCTTTACTCTTAAAACAATTACAAAATCTATATTAAAATAAATGAATAAATAATCCTATACTATCAATAAACATATTGTGAATGGAAGAAAATAATGAGTCAATAAAATTAGTTTTATACTTATATGATAGTATGACATGAGTTGATCTATATAGATGAAAATTTTTTGTGGAGGTGTTAAGAGGACAAAAAACAGTTTTTAATGACAAAGAGTAACTAATAACCACATTATCAATTTTGTATCATGATCCAATATTAGGTGACAGTTAAATCTTGTAAAATGACATGAATATTAAAATTATAATAAAGTAACTTTTCTAACATAATGAGTCTATAAACAAATTACATTTCCCCCCTTTATTCACTCAAATAAAATGAAATACATTTACAAATTCAGTCCTGAGCTCTCTTTGAAAACCATGGCAGGTTGCTAACATAAATCCCAAGCCCAAATACGAAGAGAAGCACCACAATATTCTTAATCCGCTCCCTCGCAGCCTTCAATCTCGCCGCAGGGCTCTCCGCGCTAAGCTTGTTGTAATCCGATTCAACTCTACCAGATCCGCCGCCGCGGCCGCTTCCCGAGCCTTTCTCGCGCTTCTCCGCCTTCCGATCGCCGCCATCCGCCTCACGTCTTTTCTTATCAGATCTCGTTTCTTCTCTGCTCTCAGCCGGTTTTTCGGGAGAATATTTTGGAGCACTACTCTGCTTGATCTCACCACTAGTTTTCGGCGTTTTAATTGGCGTTGGTGGACGTGCTGGCGGTGGAGGCGTATCGATCTTCGCAGCAGGAGCCGGCGGCGTCGGTAGTTTCGCCGCCGGTTTATGCGGTTGCGGAGCTTCTGCAGGTGCGAGTTTCTTCTCCTCTTTGGGCAGCCTCACGTACAGTATTCCTTCCTCGAATTTGGCGGTTATTTTGTTGGTATCGCAGTTTTCGGGGACGGGGAAATCCTTCTGGAAACTGCTCCACCTGTTGTTTGGCAGCGGGCGCTGACCGCTGATTTTCAGGACTCTCGTGGTCTTTAGCTGCACTTTCAGCTGCTCTTTCGTGAATCCTGTGCAATTTTAGGTTGGTGATCTGAAATTTTGCCTAAATTGAAATAAATTGATGAATCACACATGACATACCGGGGAGATAGAGGAGGAGAGTGTTGCAATCTTCCTCTTGTATCAAATCGGAAGCCGGCTGAAAGGTACTGGTGTTGATTGCTGCACTTGCATCCATAGCTAGATAGGAGTATATTGCTTATTGATTTTGTTGGATGAATGAGAATCAATGGAACATATACGCATGTTATATATTAGCATGAAGTAGCGTTGATTGACATTTCTTTGGCGATAGATATTCTTTTATTATCGTGTTTGTTTTTCTTCTGTCAAGATTTGTGTTTATTCATTTCATACGCTCTATCTACCTTGGTGCAGAGGGAAAGAACAGAGGTTGCTTTTGTTTGGAACTACCCCACCCACACCCTCCACCTCCACGGTTTCGATTTCTCTTTTCTCCTTTGTACTCCGTCATCAACCATATGCTAGCTCACTTACTGAACCGAGTTATTACAAGGTAGTAGAAAAAATTGTCAAAGAAGTAGTTTGAACTTTGAAATGAATTGATGTTTTTAGACTAAATATTGTATATACTTATATTTAATAATATAATTCATAGTAATATGTTAGTAGTAGTATTTTTTTGAAGGTGGAACTTGGTTGTTACTTAACTTATGTATGTTCAATTTAATTTTACCATATAAACATTTTTAAAGTAAATCATGATCGAATGAAATACTATACTACAAGACGAGGGCCATATTCCTAATTTTAGTTCGAATATTTACATTTCCTCTCCACTTAGGAAAAAAAATATATAAAATAAAATAGGACATGCTTCCTTTGAAACATAGGTACATCCATACATTGTAACTTTGTAATTAGAGATAACTTAAATACTAGTACACATTTTCAAGTTGAGCGTGAAAGCTATCTTTCATGTTTAGGAAAATACTACTCCCTCCGTCCGCGAATAGGAGTCCCGGTTGGCCATTTTCATCCGTCCGCCATTAGGAATTCCGGTTAGACATTTTATCTTGGGAGTATAAAAAATGACCCCACTTTTCCCTTAATTTAAAAGCTGTAATTAATTTTAATCCACTTTGATTGCAAATAATAATATAAATAGATCCCACATTCCACTATCACACACTTAAATTATTACACTCAAACTTTTTTTAAAACCCGCACCCAACTCAACTGGGACTCCTATTCGTGGACGGAGGGAGTATCTTTTAAAAGTAAACTGATTAGTTTTGATGTTAAATTGAGAAATATTTACAAACAATTTGCAAAATAAATTGGAAGGTCCATGTTGAATTCAAGCTTTCAAGCTAATCTTGGCATTCGTGGATGATGATGTTAGAGTTTACAGAGGATCAAATTTTTGTTTCTCATAAAAATTTACATCTAAATAGGATAATCAGTTTCTTTACATTCATCACGACTCATGAGTATCCTAATTGAGCATCCATGCAGCAAAAAGATAATCTCAACTTGAACAAAATTGATTAAGAGTCACAGAAGACTCAGAAGAACTGGAGAACTCCCGTTATGGTGGTGGGTGGATTGATCTCGACACGAGTTGCCTTTCCTTGTGCAAGCAACTGAGGCAACGCATTCGCTTCTTTTGCCTTAACACCTTCAGCAGTCCATAAAGTCACATGTGGCCATTCGTTTTTCGAATCTATTTTCTCTCCATCAACTACTCCAGGATCAGCTTCCAATGCTGCCAACGTGTCGCTGAATAGTAATGAGCTGACAGCAACAGGAACGTTTTGGTTGAGATGCGGGGCAAAACTGGCTAAAGCAGTTACACCATGGCTTCTCTTATGAGCCAGAGTTAAATGGGCGTTTTTGAGGCTGCTCTTCAAATCCTTGTCCTTGAGGAAACCTTCGACTCTCGGATCCTTCATACGTAACTGTCAAATGATAACAATTGATCACTTGTCTGCAATCCTTCGAAGCTAGTTCCAGATGATAAACTAGAAAGCACAAATTTATACAGTCCTCAAAAATAACACTGCTAGCATTATAGGAGTACCACTTACGTTATGAATGAGATCGATGATTTCTGAAATAGGAAGAGTGACAGCAGCAAAGACAATGGCGCCAAGGTTCCGTTTTTCAGTACTAGGTGGGCTATAATCTGCCTTCGCGATTGCTTGAAGCTGCTCGATAACTTTTTCAACAGCGACGCCAAATGGGACCTATGAATAAGAGTACATGATTTAGTAAAAGCACCAATGAAAAAGAGATTTCTGCTTTTCAAAGAGAGTGATAACACTGACCTGAATAGAATTGAGATAATCAGCATTTGTGGACAAAGTATCACGTAACTGCTTCTCCCATTTGGTCCACTCCTTTGCATATTGGCCTTTTGTGGATTCCAATCTAGCGGATCAGAAGCATTAAAAAATTAAATCGACGACAGTCAACATGCGGGATGAGGCTAACTAAATTGCAGATACGAGAGGTGAATAGGTGATGCACCAGGACAATTCAACAGAGCCAACAAGAAGCGACATACAGCTTAAAGATGTACAGAGATGGAACTGGGACCTTACTTTCCATGTTGTCGGCAATGAAGCTTATATAAACTTAATCCTTCCTCCAAGATAGATCTCACACTTTCGGGTAGAGGAGGTCTTTTTCACATGCAAATTTGTATAAAAAATACTGTGAGTCCTAAGCAAATGTGTGCGTGTGTGTGTGAGAGAGAGAGAGAGGGAGGGAGGGAGAGAGAGAGACTGATGATCAAGGAGGAAGATAGAGCAGACAAATGATTTAAACCAATCGATATTACCTAAATAGTTAAGAGTTTGTCAGTTAGTCATATACTATATGAAACACTGACCTTTTGGGTTCCAATAAAGGCATCTTCACAATAGAGCCAAAGCGTTCTATTAGCTCTGTTTCAAACTCCTTACGATCCTGAAGATTGTAGAAAATAGCACCATCAATGATTCTTTTATGCAATAGTTTTGCTAGATTAGACTGAAACAACTCTACCTTGCCCTCATAGAGATTGTAGAACATCAACAGCACATAACCAACATTTGGAGATGAATTGTCAAGATTTCCCTAGAGGACGCAAATGACTATAAATTATCAAGTGTAACTTTTCCAAGAAGGAAGAATTGGGCTACCTAACATGAAAACAGCTAATATCATTATTACCGGATGATTAGCACGGTGAAGCACTCGAAATATAAAAACAGCAAGAGCATCAAGCGAGAACGGATTTGATTCAGTCCCTGCACAGTTTCAGGGGACCAAATAGATGCACAAACCGATAAGCAGAAATATGAAAGAAAGGATAAACTATAGAAAAATAATTAGAACCCCTTAAGAAACAAAAATAATCAAAGTTTTAGTTGTGATGAAGTGTATGAACTATCAGCCCATCAACCAATCAGCTCTCGTACGAGCAGAAGATCGTGGCATTTCAAACACTATACAGTTCACAAATTTGAGTTCCCATGTTGTTATAAGCTCCGGCGTTTAGTTTACACTTTACGGCATATAATTGAACTAGACAACACATGAATGCTTGCAGGTCAGTAGACTCATAGTTTTTTGATAATGACCAGATAGTCTTTATCAGAGTGAAAATTGTAAAGAATAGAGCATTGAAGAAAGAAGCATTGTTTTCACAAGGACAGAAGCAAGTTCAAATATATAAAACAGAAGCAACATTTTCACAAGAACAATAAGGTTCCTAAATTGCTGATAAGAATCCATGAAAGAAATTGACCTTCTGAGTCGGGTATGACTGGAACACCAGATGCCCCTGTGCTGCGACACATGTCCTCAATCTGTAAAAAAATGAATAACATACAAACTAAGTTAAAACTCAACAAAATACAAAATTTTACCTGCCATCAACTAGTCCCCCTACCCCAAAAGCAGGAATGAAGAAGAAGAAGAAGAAGAATGAGAAAAGGGGGGGGGGGGAGTTTCTTTTATAGGAGAGGTCAACCATACTGATAAGAAAGTGCATGAAAAGGCTCAATGTCATATCTTCCCACGACAGAGAAAAAACTGTGTCCGTATTTTTGAAATCACGTATACTGTTTTTTTTGCTTACTATGTGGTGATGACAGTTGACGGTGCATTACTATAACATTGTGAAGTGCTCAAATAACTAGCAGTTCCTTTTATATTTATATGATAAATGCCATCTTAAAAACTTAACAACAGTAGAAACATGCTGCTGGATGAAATAGAAAAGCTGGGATGGAAAGAAAAAGTATGACCTTTCTCCAAACTTCTTCATTGGGAGCATTTTTGTCAGCAAGCATAATAGAGTATGGTTTCTTGCGGTACTCTTGATCAACCTTCACCCAGTATCTCGCTAATTATGTCACAACTGGTTAATCGTGATATAGGTAAACAACATGATACTCTAGAATCAAAGTAACAATACCATGTAGAGCCCTCACCTGAGAGGCCTAACCTAAGGAACAATATGGCCACATAATTTGCATCAGGCAACACACACAATACCCATTTCCTTAGCATTGTGTCAGGGTTGTGCAAGTAACATGGCATTTATAGCACTCCAAATAAAAATTTCTAGTTATGATCGAACACATTCATTTTATATCATCCGAAAACTGGTTACTGTAAGTTATTGCACAGTTCAAATGAGATTGAGCTATCCTATGTACCTTTGATAAGATCACCCATCAAACTTTTAACTGGACGATCATCACCAAGCCTTCCAGGAGAACTCATTATTTCTTTACAGAGTGCCGATTTAGCACAACCAGGGATTCCTACATAGGAAATTGACAGTGCACTTCAGAAAATAAAATATTAGGAACTAGTATAACATGACAGATATAAGGTAGGAGATCCTTTACCATATAAGCACTGTGCAAATATGCATGCACACACACACAGAGAAATCAATGGAAATGCATTATGCTCAACCTTTTTATTTGTGAAATTCCTTGAATTAGCAAACCCGATGCACAATGTTGTAGAACAGTTTAGAAATTTAAGATTGGGGCTGAATTTGCATTACACTGGAATAACATATTATACCATATAGAGTTCCGAGGACAAGAACCTTACTTTTGGAAAAATCCTTATGAATCAACATGATCTTCTGTTTTGAACTAATATTTTAAATTCAGCTACAGTTGTGTGGGCATGGATATTGTTTCATGATATAACAAGCAGTATGTCATGCATTAGCCCTTTTATAATATATAGTGATACGAACCTCCATAAAACTAAATATAATTACTACCTGGAAAGAAAACAATAAGTCCATGATCCTTAGCAACGGTTTCCTTAACCATGGGAGATGGACTTGAAGGTGTCATATCTCGCTCTGGTTCAAGGTCACCCTCCTCATCTTGACCTCCCCCAGTCATGGCCATGAAATCTTCAACTCTAACAAAACTACCAGCAGAACCAATTAAAGCTTGATTTTCGGAACTGCGCTTTGCATATTGCTCAAGGAATGGCTCTGCTTCACTAAGATATGTGGATGAGGGCAGTTGTTTGTGTCCACATTTTCTGCGAATATACACAGCCCTTAACAGGGGCAAAAAAATGAATCAGATACTGGATTACAGGTTTGAAAGAATGTAGATAGATACCATTCATCCAGCATCTTGCTGAGCTGCCTTTGCTTTGCAGGTGAAGTATTCCATATCTTCATTTGCCTAGGTTGACCAAACATTAGTTACAGACACAACAGAAAATAACACTATTTTTATTATTAGAACTCAGGTGTGCCAATATATTTGTTTAGAGGACCTTGATATCTTTGGACCTTTAAAGTATAATGATTTTCAGGAAAATCTTATAAACAAAGGAAGCCAGTAAAAATCAAATCATAAGAGGCATTATGTCCTAGGAATTACTTCCATTGACATTAATATGGACTGCAGAAGATACAAGACTGTCATATCCCAATAAAGTAGTCCTTTCTTGGCCCTTGTCAAGTTTCCCAAGATTTAATAGGTTAGCAGTTGAAAAGTAAAACTTAAACTGACCAAAATTCAAAAATGGAACTTGTAAAACTAATTTACTCCACAAAATCATGAGGAATCTTCAAAACAACTTTATGAAAACAAGAACCAGCATGAACTCAATACAAGGGCCAAAGTTCTTTCAGAACATTACTCTGGAGCAAATGGCTATTCATACAATACGTTCAGTGATGAAGAGGTACAGACAAGCCATTCCGAAAACATACCTCATGTAGTAGGTTTTGTACGCAGTTTCACCTTGCTTAAAGAGAACAGACAAGCCATTCCGAATTAAAAAGGTCCGTATCTGTATGTTGGAAAAAGAAAATAAATTCATCCATTACTTGCTGTATCAACATAACATAGAGCAATGGACCCTGATATCATCTGGCACATAATAAGAGCATGCGCAACAATAGAAGTAATAATCAACAATCCTTAATAGCACCAAGTTTTCTTTAATAAACGAACAAAACACTTTTATTAGATAAAAGAAAGTCAAAACTAAACAAACAGCTATAAAGCAGTCAATCTTCAATATCCAAGTGCCTACATTTGTCATGCTTTTGAGTCCATAAACCAGCCTAAACTTAATTTTATCATATCACTGCATTAGATGTACTTCATTGACATTGAAAATCACATATTTCTATACTTGTATCCACAGCAAAGGAGCCACTGTAAATAAAAATCTAAAATATCAGTAGAAAAAATCAACAAATGAAGAATAATGAGCAGTCCTCCAAAAATATCAAGCATTAACTGCAGTTAAGCAATTGAATAAAATTTAAACCTGATAACTTAACTTAAGGACGCTGAGGTAATTTAGGTTTAATGCTCAAAGGTTTTTCTCAGAATTTGTATAAAAAATATATGCCCAAGGGCAGGGTAAAGTGCCTAATTGGCCATTAGCAACATCCAAGTAAGCCCACAGTGATTATAACTAATAAATTACTATGAATAAAGATGACAGAGATAAATTTAGACATAGTTTCAAGCTACTGAAGACAATTAGGTGAAATCTTTTCTAACAACCTAAAATTATCTGAGTGATTTGACGAATGCAAACATCCCAAACCTTATATGTAAGGAACTTCAACTTGATCATCAGGTTTGCATCTTCATCTGCTAAATCATCTTTTGCTGATTCGCCATTTAATTCACTCCCGGAACTAGCTTTTTTGGGGAACTCTACGGATCTTCCCTCATTAACCTTGAATAAGTTCAGGTCGACAAAAAAACCTGGAAACGTAACAAATAATAAAATAATTTCTGGAATTGTCAGCATCAGCAACCATTACATAAAATAAAAGATGAATCACTTACATTGAGCAAGGAATATCAAAGGGAAGAACATAGAAAATAAAGATAGAGATAGTTCTCTCTGAAGCATGCAACACTAGTTTGGCTAACAGACGCCACGTCTATGTTTCATGAGATAAGCAATGCTCACTCGACTTTAAAGATACAATTTCAGGTTCAGGACCAATAAGCGAATAAAAACAAAGATAAATGCTGAAATTTAAAATGAACTATATACCTCGATATAATGGCCACAAACCAGGATTGATCCTGCAGTTAGACATATTTGTTCATAAATAAAAACAGACTACTGGAAGATTTATATGCAATGCATAACACCTAGAGTAGTTATATAGGAATGAGTAGAACAAGAAGCAAAATTGATTTGCAGCTTATGTATAGCATCATTAGATTTACAGACTTCATCAAACCTCATCTCTTTCTGGTACTTTCTGAAAGCTGAATCACTATGGACATGGATAACCATCTTAAAATGAAGACTGTCCTTTGTGGTTGAATCTGCTTTATGAAAGTTATGGTAAAACTTAAAGGCGGCAGGGTAGCGTTTTTCTCTCATCAGACGAACAATTTCCTGAAGCAAAGGTGAAAAGAGTTGTCAACATTGAACTAATAATAATACTATCAGGATAGTAGAGCATCAACATGATTAACAGATAACAAGGAAGAGTCAATAAACTAACTCCCGATCCACCTGTCCATGAAAGATAATAGAACACTTATTTGTCAAATTTCACCATTTCTCCCTCAAATTTCACCATTTCTCCCAGTTTGCAAAGTCAATAATTAGTTGTAAGAGAAACCTGTAATTTGGTAGTAGAAAAATCTGCTGGACGGGTTTGCAGAAACTTTGACAGCACAGATCGATCTGCATTTCTTGATTGACTATCGGAAGCATCAGTTCCAAACCAGTCCATATAGTTTGGGCAGAAAGATGTACCAACACTCTTAAGAAGCGCCATTATTTGCTGCAGAACCAAATAACATAAAGAAAATTAACCTTCCAAGTACACTACAAAGACAGTTTAGCAAAATTAAGCATATTGAATTATTGATAGAAGAAATATCAGATAACCTGCTTTTCATTGGTTCTGTTCGCAGCACATATTTCACGCAGGCTGGATCCTAGGTCACCTGTGCAATTTTTGGACAGAAGAGCATGCATCAACACAAAATCAAGTTCAAGTTGTGCACAATACATGACTACATGTAGCAGAAAGACACGGAATGAACAACGTACATCAGCCATAGAATTTGGAATTAGCAGCAAGAATTTTCCCCCATTGCAAAATAAATGAAATAAGAAATTTACAAGAGGCTATTATTTTGTCATGTAACTATGAACCCTCAACCCTGGAAACAGTTCTTGCCCAAAGCCACCTTCAAAAAGATTTAACTTGTTTATTCAATTGTCCATGTAAAATGTAAATTAGCAAATGCATACATTGATAGTACCATGGAGAAACAAAACGAGAAAATAAGTTTGAGACTAGATGTACAACTTTTCAAATTATATGCATAGTACTGTAGTCTATGGGCCATGATATTTCCTGGCTGTTAAATATGTCCTGAATATAGATAATTCGAACACATCATAGGTTCTTGTTACTACAATTTTTTAGGATTAATAGCTTTGACAGTAAACCCAGAAAGCCAGCATATAAAAGGATGGTGATATGGCATGAAAGAAGATTTTAATTTGGATAAATACAGATTACCTCCTTCTATTGGTGGTGGAGGATGGTCTCTCAAAACCTGCTTCATATGTTCTGAGCTACCCTGGCTTACTATCCGAGCCACTAGACCTTCCAAGATCTCACCCTGCACCATTATATGATCTTTTGATCCTGCAGGTAAGAGAAAAGAATAACGATCAGCATTTATAATACTAATCTAAGTATAGTTTTACTAATGTGAACATCAAGGATGGGATTGGCAGCATGCAAGAAGCTCAACAAACAAAATAAACTCATACAACTTGAAACATCAAGACATCGTCAGCCTCATTTCTTCATCAAGTTACGGCTATCAGATTCCAAAATCACACAATCCTGAACAATACACATGCCATATGGAAAGAAGCTATCGGCATGCATGACTTACATTTAAAATAGTGGCATAGTAAATAAATAAGTATTTTTCGAATAACCTATAACACAATGGAGGCACAGGGAGTTGGAGCGAAAATCACGCAAGAAAAGAAGCACAACAGAATTACGAGGAGGCATAATGAGAGGGAGGGAGTACAGAGAAGGGGACGAGGTAAAGGAAGAGGCCTGACTATATAATTATAGTTTTTAACTTTGTATGGCAAAGCAAGAATAAAACCACAATTATCCGTTAGCAACTAATATCAAAGCATGACAAATGACAAAATTGTAACAAACATTTAGTGAGTTGCATTCTCAATCTAGATCCAACTTTACCAGGTATTGATATATCAGCAACTTCATCAAGTGTTTTGCATACAGTCGTGGCAGTTCCTTCCTCACTGAGGGCATCATAAGCCGCAAAAAATGACATTACAGATTTCCTGAGATAGAGAGATAGTATACAAATAAATGCCTTAAAAGAGGTTTCTGATGTTTATTTTAAACTTTGACCAACTTAAAAGGCCAGAGACCTGAACCATAAAGTATCTTTCTTCATCACCATTTGAACCCCAAACCCTAAACCCAATTTACATAATACATAGGGTCCCTAACAAATTAAACCAATCAAATGTTCACAACAAATCAACGTGTTTCTGAACTTATATGTGGAGGCACAAACAAAGTTGGACTGTGATACATATCCCACATCGGCTTCACACAAATATGTGGAATTGCATATAAGAGGGAGTCAACCTTTACTTTGACCATGGTTTTGGATTGAGTTAGAGGTTCCTATCTTTTACGCTTATCAGATTGGGTCTTGTGGCCTTAGAGTTCAGGACATAACATGTTGTCATCTACAGATTTGGCTTCTGAAAATCTTATTTGTCTATTGTTGTATTGGATATGAAAAAAAAATAGTATCAAATTCTTTTTATCGTTCTATTGGACCAATAACAAACAGATTTTGGAATAAACTCACAGCCTCACATTGAAACTCAAAGCATCAAGGACAAGAAAATCCACATACAATGACAGGATAAGCTCATAAGCCTAAAGAAAACCTGTCATCTATGATAATCTTCCGGGATTTCTCAAACTGATTTTACGCTGAACCTTTAGTGATATTTTTTCATGATACGCAATACGGATAGAAAATTCCTCATATTTCAAAACAAAGTACTTAGTATTTTATTTGAAGTCTTCATATGTCAAAACGAAGACTAATGTATCCATCAAATGCAATCATTTAAGTCAATATTTGTTTTTTTTTAATACAATATCAGAGTAAAGTTCAACGTATCAACGAATATTGTCTTAACTCGTGATGATAGATCATAGATCAAAACTCACCTTGTTGAGAATAACCACACATGATTTGTAGGTAGACGCCAGTTCCTACAGAAAGCTATAAGAGCAGGGGTAGAGTAGAATTTTGGTTTTCCATTACCCAACTCCGTAACTGCAGTCACAACCACTGTGGAAAAAAGGTAAAAGGGTATCTGCAAAATTAGGGAATACAAGCCTCGATTTTTTGGATGAACATTAAAAATTGAATAAAGATGAGAGATATTCATCAATACTTTCAAAGAAGTACAGATATAAAAGCAACGGAAAATAAAACAGGAAATAATGTTATTATGCCCTTCAACCAGATGACTAAAATCGAAAAAACATCTGCATAAAAAAGCATGACAAATGAAGAAATTATGCAATCATGTTTGCTTCAAAGCACATGACCAAATCAACTGCTTGATATACAAGTGACGCCCATCTTTAATCCAATCTCATGTTTTTTTTAAGAAAATAGTGTGAAAGAAGAAACATGAAGTTTCCATTTATAAGGGAATACTAGTTTTGATGCAACAAGGAATACACATTCTGAAGTGTATAATTATTAAGAATAAACCTTCAATTTTCTAAACTTGTGAAAATGATAAGCAAGAAAAACTGCAAATTAAGGACACGAGGAAAGTGGGCTCTTAAAAGGAATACTGGCATCTTCAGCAAGATGATTTTTTAGCACGAAAGAACAGTAAGCTTAGTAAGTCTATTTCAAGAATATCGTTCATGGTTATCCTCAAAGTGAATATAAAGGAATTAAAGAGAATATGCACTGGTTCACTCACCATAATCTTCGTGGGGACGTTGCCCATGGTCTCCTAATACAGCAGTTACCAGCTCCATTGACACACACATACGATTCCTCTTGAGTAAAAACAAAAAAGTGGTTCTTTATTTAGATGACAAAGAAAACCAAGAAGAACATGAAGTGACATACAATTTTACCACATGCTTAAATAAATTAAGTAAAACTTATCAAGTAGCCATTCTTAATATAGCAATGCATGCAACAACCGGATGACAGGGCATCTTCATTAAAATTTAGGAATGAAAATGATGAAAAATCTACAAACCATATAAATACTGAAGCTTAAATGGTAACAAGTCTTAATAGGTAATTCGATCTCAAAACTAAAGGCAATCTCAAAAAATTATATCAACATTTCACCAACACAAGGTCAGTAAATTTAATTTTTTTACTTGGAATACGTAATAGCTGTGTCATTCCAGATTTACCTCAAGAAACTCATTGAACTCGGCTTGCTTCTTGCTAGCTTGTGAACCCCAAGCTTCACGAAACATGCGTCCAAGTACAAAAACACCAACTGCAGTGTAACTGTAGTACACACATCAAATTACAGTCTTTCATAAATAAACGATAAAAGGAAAGTAGCAAAGCACAAGACCAATAGAAACCATTTCGAAGGCCTTCTCTTATTTCTGGATCATACTACATGTACGACAAACATACCCTCAGCTCTTCAAATACCCGAACATATAATGCATGAAAGACGCCTGATACTCTCTAAGCAAATAGTTCAAGCCGTGATCAATATTAACTACAAGTTAAATAAGTGCTACTAAGTTGGCCCCTGTGTCTTCCCTTTTTTTGGGTAGCTCCAGCAGTTACAAATCACATGTATTAACATGTAAATAAAAGGCTTGCATAATCCATCCTAGTAAAAAATACCATATTTTAACTTTTACCTCTGGACAAGACAGTTACACTGAAATCGGTACATGAGAAAATGGATACCAAAAAGAATAATGAAAGGGAGTGCAGGATAAAAGGACAATCAATGATAGACTTACATATTCCCATAGCTATTCTTGGCATATGCTCCTCCCTCGTGTCCGGCATACATGAAAAGTGAGCCAGAGTGCTTGAGTGAAACCTGTAAAAGTCAAAGTTAACATAAATCTTCGATGCAGTAAGTAAGGCCATAACTTGAGGGAAAACAAAGGAGAAACAGAAGAACAAAGGTTCTTGTATCAGTAAGATCAAGAGAAACATTAAAAAGTACATTACCCTACCTCCATAGTAGCTAAACCTTTGGAAACCATCTCTATCATCCTTGTCCTAACCTGCAAGAATCAGATTAAGAAAAGCCAAGCATGTATATCGCACTCTCCGAAGTAGTATCTGTTTTTTACCAAACACTTACTAAAACTACAAGATATGGGCCATTTATATCATAAAGTTCACTTGAAACGATTGATAATCATCTGTTACTTAAGGTAAAATAATCATAACACCAGAATTTAGCATATTCTGTATTTTGTTCGATCCAGAAAAAAAGAATAGATGAAATAGCTTACCTCTTGATCAGACTTCTCATTTTCAAATTTAGGGTAAAAAGTTGCTCTAACTTGGGCTCGTGAGTACGTCAAGCTGTCAGTGGTGAAGCTTTCCAGTAATTTTTCACTAAACAGCTTACTAGAAACGGCAGCAGGTGCCCCAGAAGATTCAGTTTGGTTTCCATGATCTGGTACTGTCATTTGATCGGCTGGAGCTGAACTCGGTCCTACTGTTGTGGACCCACTTATGGTTCCATATGCCTTGGGCTTCGATGCAGACTTTTGTGAACAAGCAGGTACATGGTCCATTACCCTCCCAATGCTCCCAAACTGCGGGATTACTAGTGGCATAACAGGCTCTTCTGCAACCATATCCGTGGCAGCTTTCTTGCCAGTATTTGAGGAACTCCCTGAGGCTGACAACGACGAAGCTGACAATGAGGCAGATAACTCATTGACTTTTGACTTCTCCACCCATCTGTGTTCTTTACTGGCTCCCTGCCGCTGAGTTGTTTCATTATTACATATCAATTACCACTAATGCAGCCAGCAAAATACACAAGCAAGGTACAACTATATTATGAGCAAGTATGCTAGATGAAAAAACCAGGTGCGGCTATGTTAGAAAAACGGTAAGCCCTAACTGCGACAATAATAGGAAAAACGATCAAACATACATGGATTGTGCAAACTCCGAATGCAGAAACAAAAATATTATTAACGGACAGAACAAAAATGCTTCACATCATCATACAATTAATTTCAAGGAGATTAATTCTGACAGTTAATCGCTGATGGTCAGTCAATCCATATTGTTAGCAGTCGAGCGCCAATACAAACAAAAACTGGAAGTAATTATCGAGAGCAAATAAAAAGTAGAGCGTAGAATCCGAGCATAGATAAAAAACACGAGTCCATTGGATGAAGAGCGACATACCTGCTTGCGAGGCATTGTGAGCGGGGGGAAGGATGAGCGTGAGAGAGTGGGAGAGAAAGAGCGAAACGGGATTGAGATTCTATAGGAAAAGGGCGAGCGAGAATGAAGTGTATTGGATAAAGCGCCGAAAAATCTCTGCGAAACAGACATTCACGGGAAATAGAAGTGTGTGTATCGATCATATGAAGATAAAAACGTCAATTCACAACGTGTCCACGGCAATGGGGATTGATCAAGTCAATCGCATTCAACAACTGTTGTTTATTCCACAGCATTGCTTATTCAGAGTTACTCGTACTATAAATTCCTAATTAGACCGAGGTGATGAGACTGTGTGTGGAGAGACAGGGAGTCGCCTATAGAAGTGGAGAGAGTGGGGTGAGGGAGGGTTTCCAGTAGAGAGAGAGATATACGGAGAAAGAGAAACATAAAGAGAGAGGTGGAGGCTAGGCGGTTCTACGTGAATCAGTGTATATGTTGTGCTCCATTTTCTTCTCTATCAAAGTTGAGATTTTGCATACAAAACCCTATTCACTCAATTCATTAAAAAACAGATGTGCACTTTCACCCGGTAATTTGATTTGGGTACGGCTCGAGAGTGTGGTTTAGTCGAGAAGGTATATAGAAAATGTACACTGTGTGTTTACTATTCTTCTAAAATGTAATATTCTCTCTGTCCGCGAATAGGAGTCTCGTTTTTCCATTTTAGTCCGTCCGTGAATAGGAATCCCGGTTCACTTATGCCATAAATGGTAATAGGGTCTCACCTTCCACTAACTCATTACACTCACATTTCATTTAAAACTAATATAAACAAGTGGGACTCATATTCCACTAACTTTTTTCCACCACTTTTCTTAATATTTCTTAAAACTCGTGCCGCCCATGAATGGGACTCCTAATGGCGGACGGAGGAAGGGTAAATTAATTTTTAAAAATAAAATAATAGTAGTAAATTGTAATACCTTCTCAAATATATTTTTCCGGCAAATATGGTAATTATAATATTTTACCATTGATAGGGAAGTAAGATGGAGAGGTAAAGATACCTCTTCAAAATGGAAAAGGTATAATAACTTTTCAAATACATCTCCCCTTAGAAGATGATTTTTCAGTAAAAAAATAAATAAATATGTTAGTTATATTAGTTTATCTTTTCATTTAACTCTCTCCTTGGAGATACTCTAACATGACTCTTATATTTTTATATAAATCAAAACTATTTTTCAAAATCTTTGCATTTTTATATTTTTATCTTTTTGTTTTACAGTTCCATTTAAATATTGTAATGCATTCATGCCATAATATAGGAGTACTAGTACGTAATTAATCTTTTCGATTCTGAAATCATAAATTTTAATTGAGAAAACGAATAATAGTATAAAGGAGGATTGGAAAAGGGGATTGATCAAATCACTAAATTATTTATTGCACCCTCGAACATAAAATTTTGGATCCACTTCCGATGATCAAAGACTCCCTCCGTCCTGCAATAATTGTCACTCTTGATAGTGGCACGAGTTTTAAAAAATGTAAGGAAAAGTTTATGGAAAAATTAGTAGAATATGGAATCCATTTTTTTATATTAATTTTATAATAAAATGTGAGTGATGTGAGTTAGTGGAATGTGAGACCTATTTACCATTTATGATAAAAATGAAGTGTGACAATTATTGTGGTCAATTATTGTGGGACGGATCAGATGAAAAAGAATGACAATTATTGTGGGATGGGGTAGCACAAGATATATGTCCAAGAAATAATTTAGTTTGGAATAATAAACTTGATTTTTGTAATTAAATTATCTATATGTGATGCAAACATCTAGATATTGTAAAATTCTAGAATTAAGTATGAGAATAACTAGATATTTTAGTTGAAATATCTAGATATATAATTCTCTGGAATGCCTATAAATATGGGATAGTTGTATCATTTTGTATGAGTTAAAAAGTTTGAGAAATAAAGAGTTTCTTTGTTTCCCCACATCACCAACATCCTTGTGTCGTTAAATAGTATACTTTCATGTTTATCACGTGGCTATCACGTGATGACAGGTTCATGTGTTATCATGTCATGCCATCGAGTAACTTGTTCTAAAATTATTGCTACTATAGGGAAATTGCTATATTTGTTGACCGCATAGCGCGTAGTTCAGTTAGTAACATTCTCGCAAATACTTTATTGCTTAATTTGTTATAATTGCATGACACGTGTCTTTCTTAATAAATCAAAATCAAACCTCATTCTAAATATTAAAAGAAAATATATATCAAAATCAAATCAAAATATAAACAGTCCAGTTAATTTATAAATATAAGGGTGACATTATTATCTATCAAGCAGCAAATCATAAACAAATCAGAAAATTAAACATGGAAACAATAATGGTCCCCAATCACAAATTAATTAAACTGGTGACACCAAACTCTTATTGAACTGGTGGCACTAGACTCTCAAAACAGTAGCAAGGTTTCGATTTAAAATAAGGAAGGCAAGCACCGCGCATATCCAGTTCAAACCAAGCCGCCTCCTCTCCAAGTTGCGGCAATATCACCAAAATTTTCCTCATTTTCTTGTCGGAATCACGGTACACCATACAAAGGTCGTAGTGAGTTCAGTACTTCAACCAGAGGTGATTGCCAACCATTTGTTTGGTTGGAAGCTCTATCCTCCCAAACACCTCACTCCTCAAGTCGAATGTTTCAATATATCCATTTTTCACAAGCAGGACAGAACTAGAAATTGAAAAGAACCGATGCTAAAATTTAATAACAAATACAGCAACACGCATGATGCCCTTAGAACATATCTAATAATAATAGTAGTAGATGTATCTAGGATTTCCGATTTTAGAATCCAAACAAAAATATTACTAGTACGTGCGCAGATAGTGACAACATGATATCCGAGAGTCCACAAATTGATTTGTTAAATATTAATTTACTATAAATATGGTACTACTGATGGTACTGGCAGTGGAAGCAGTCGCATAAATAACAATCACATAATAATCAGATCTATTTAGCAGATTATTTAGACAAAACCTATTCGCGTAATTATCACATGTATCATGCTCATAACTTGAATTAATCATGCTTTAAGAATAATGAAACATAAAACATGCTTTTATACGGAGTAGATAAATACCTAATTAATTCTCCAAATAATTGAAGATGGCTAGCTTCTTCTCCACGTGATGCTTTGAGTACTAGACCACAAATCTTCTCTCTGGTTCCCGAACTGTATCCCAATATCAGTGTGGGCTGATCTTACTAGAATACTAGGACTTAAATAAAGAAGACAGAAGAAATCCTTTTTGGAATAGGAGAGAAATTCGAAATTCTCTTCAGCTTAGGGCTGAAAATTTCGAAAATTACAATAATTAAAATTGTGTTATTTCTGTCTCCTTTATTCTCCTATTTATATTAAGTTCTTTTGGGCCCAGACAGGGATCTATGGAAGGTTTTGGATATGGGCTCATCCAATTTACTTTTTACTAATTAAATTGAACCCACAATTTAATATAAGTTATAATTGGAATATTACGAGCAGCCACTACAGAAGTAATATTGAACTCTCCCTATCCAAATCCGAAATTACAAGTAATCCGGGTTTCCGTTTAACTTTCATTTCCCGTGCTTAAGATTAAAATGTCCATCAATTAATTAATGTTTGCTACTGACGTAATTAATTAACTTCTTATTAATTCCAAGAGTGGATTTAGCATGAAACACTTATTTATTATTCATAGAGTAATCAAACTCCAACTAGCTAGGTTCCGAATAATAAAACCTTGTTTCGCGCTCCTCTTGAGGACATTATCAAACGAGACTCTCCTCGTGCACGATTTAATATAATAGCAATCCTAGCACCGCTAGATATTGATCACCACCACCCAATATATCAGGATAATTGGGTTACGAAAAACCCGCACCATTTGATGAGTCAAAGTAGTGCATAATCAATACCGTATGCTCAATGCTAACCTACATTGATTAAGAAACAAATATTATCAAGACCTCGCCTTTCAGTAGATAGCCCAAGGCAAGTCTTGCTGTTAGATCCGTTTAGTGCTATACCACACCAATGTCATCTTATTTCAGTAAGGCTTAGAAATATGCGGACTGACATTGCAACCTTTCTCGATGGATAGTCAAATTCCATCTAGGTTGTGAAATTCATCTTTTTATTTGGTTAGAACTGACCGTGTTACCTTAAAGTGGACGACGCCCACAACCGGTCTACTAAAACAAAGACTTAGACTTTGTTAGGTTAACTTATACATTTAAACATGCATTAACATCCATTAAATGTAAAACATAACAACATTATGACAAAAATAATCTGTTTTATTCCTTGAAAAATAAAATAAGAGTTTTACAGTATTCAATCACTCGAAACGTGATTTATAGTATACAAATTCTAACAACTACATCCATCACCAATTACTTGTCCCATTTTGACTCTTGTGAATATTAAAATGTAAACAAAATAAGTTTAAATGTTCATTGTATATATTAATTTTTTTAATAAAACATGAGTAGAAATAAGGTGAATTTATAAATATGAGTAAGAGATGAATGGTCCTCTTCTATTGCTTATAGCATCATAATCCAAAATTAAAACCAAATTTACATTCTTAGATTTAAAAATGAGTAGATAAGATTAAACCTTACGAATTTCAATAAATATCAGATAAAATATCAACATAGGGGTAAGATCGTCATTCTACTATTATCATATCATAATTTTCATGTTTTTTATTTATATCAACATAGTGTATTACAAATATCAACACAATGACATAAATATTTCAACACAAGTACACGAAAATATCAACACGTTACAAGGTTTTATTGGGATTTTACATGCGTTATATTGAAATTTTTTTATGTATTTGTTGATAAAAAATTGCTTATCAACATATACGAAAATTGAAATAAAAATTATTAAATTTCATCATCCGAACGTTGTCGGAACATATGCAGTTCACATCTCGTTAGAATCCTTATAAAATTACCTTTAATTTGATATATTTTTTGCGAAAAAATAATTTAAATTGAGAGAGTTACGTAAATTTAAAATTTTGGGATAATTTTAATGACAGAGAAATTGATATTAATACCCTTTAATTTTATTTAATAATTATTTAAATATAAAATATATTCCACTTCGCATTATATTAACCACTAGCTCTCCTAATCTAATGGTTAAGAATTCGTCTTAGTTTTGAATTGCTAATTAGTTAGCAATTGATTGCATCTCAAAACATAAATACAAATGTATTGGCAGACATATCGAAAATGAAATATTAGACGAATAATAATAGGCTAAAATTTAATAAATTAATTAATTTATACAATATAGAGTAAGGTCAAAATTGGTCCTGAACATATGACCATTTTACCTTTTTGGTCATAAACTTTGTCTTGTGGATTTTTTGGTCCCGCACATATGAAAATTTGATCATTTTGGTCCTCCGTCAAAAGTTCCGTTAAAAACTTAATGGTCAACGGATTTAATCCGATTTTGACCAAATTAGTCTTTTAATTAGGTTTGCTTATTCGGCCGGTTCCAGTTCTAACCGGACCGGTTGACCGGTTAACCGTTTTTAAATTTTCATAAATCTTAGAACCGGAACCGGAACCGGAACCGATCGGTTCCGGTTTGGAACCGGCCGGTTAAGAACTGGTCGATTCCGGTTCCGAACCGGAACCGTTGTGTAATTTTAGTTTTATTTATAATTTTAAATAGTTCAATACTAAAAAAAATAATAATCCAACATCTAGAAATATAATAAATAATACCTAAAAATCAAATAAATACATAAAAAAATACAAACCAACAATACAATAATATTCATATATGGATAAGAGTGATGTCAAGTGTGACTAGTTTATGTTAGTAATTTTTTAATGAAAAATTAAGAGTTCTAAACTTTAGCAATTTTTTAAAAAAAATAAGTTTTAAAATTGAATTCAATTTTCCCTTTTTGGCTAAACAAATATTCAATGGAATTTCTAATACTAATTGATCTTGTTGTGACTTTTTGGTTTGTAACGGAACAATTAATAAATTATTCACAAACAGGTTAAAATCGTATGTTAAATGAATTGTTACATAAATTTGTTATAAAGTTAAATTTTTATCATATGAAATGATATTGTATTTGTATAAGATCTTTCAGAAATTAAAAACAAATTTATAATGTCCTACTCATTATAGTTAGTTCATAAAAAAATGAATTGGGAAAATAATTGTAGATTCAAAATTAATTCAATTAAATTAGATTTATTAGTATATTAAATTATAATAAAATAAAATTGAATTATAATCCGGTTCCGGTTTGGAACCGGAACCGATTTTATTTAAAAAGTTAGAACCGGTACCAGAACCGAAAAATCCGGTTCCGGTTCCTCAATTAACCGGCCGGTTCCGATTCCGGTTCCGATTAACCGAGAACCGGAGAACCATTTAAGCACCCCTACTTTTAATCCTGATTTTTAATTCACTAATTATGTCCTAGTTATTTTAACAAATATTCTTTTATAATTAGAATTATAAAAGATGACATCCGTTCATCTTAATTTCCCCAAATTCAACATCCGATTGCGAATTCTTCTTATTCCCCTCAAATTCAACATCCGATTGAGAATTCTTCTTAATTCCCCCAATCTCAGCAGCCAATAGAAAATTCTTCTCCAATTTATCAGAATCCTATTAACCAAATCAGCTAAACCATCATCCTCCACTATCTCTCCCTCATCCATCTCATAATCCAATCTGGCGAGATCAGATTCATGCTTCACCAAAGAAGCTCCACCGTCCTCCGCAGTACTTTCTAATTTGATTTCTTCAACCTCAGCATCATCGATTCTATCACCTTCCAATGATTCCAGCTCGGTCGTTTTTTCCTTCTCCTTGCTGCTCCGGTGGCGGTGGTGATGGCGATGCCGATGGTGGTGGCGATGTTTGCGGCGCTTTGATAGCTCCTCCGCGTCGTCGGCGGAGGATCGGTGGTGCTTGCGGCGCGTCGCTTCAATCGAATCGCCGGCCATATTAGCTGGAATTAGGGTTGAGGGAAAACGATTGCAGATTTAGGGCGAATGCTTAAGGGTAAAAGTTCGCCAAATCTAATTGAATCAAATTTCGCAAACAAATAGCCAACGAATTTGTGATCTTGAGAGATCGAAGCGGACGGAAGAAGATGACATATTAGAGGAAGGAAGAAGAAGAAAGAAGATGAAATGCAATATTTAAATTATTTATTTAATTCTAATTATAAAAGAATATTTGTTAAAATAATCAGAAAATAATTAATGAATTAAAAATCAGGATTAAAAGACTATTTTGGTCAAAATCGGATTAAATTTGTTGACCGTTAAGTTTTTAACCGAATTTTTGACGGATGACCAAAATGATCAAATTTTCATATGTGCAAGACAAAAAAATCCACAGGATAAAGTTTAAGACCAAAAAGGTAAAATTTTCATATGTTTAGGACCAATCTTGACCTTTACTCTAAAATATATTATATACTAATAAAAATAATAGAATTTTAAGTATCTCATACATTTATAAAGATAAATGAACCGATTTTAATATATTCCTAATCTTATAATCACAGAAAATAAGAAATGGAATATAAAGATAGATGAACCGATTTTAATATATTCCTAATCTTATAATCACACAAAATAAGAAATTGGAATATCAATGAATAATGTGTTAAGGTATCAGAGTATAGGGTGTTGTCTCATTAACAAGTACTCTCCCTCAATAACGGACCCATGAATTGTTTACTGTGGGGTCGAATAAATATAGAATAAATATAAAATTTAAATAATTATTTTTTATTATACTATCACATTAGCTAGAATAGCAGTATCGCTTGTTGTTTGTAATGTCAAATACAAATAAGTATCCATTTCGGGGCTTCTGCGATATCAAGTATTCATATAATATGATCTCAAAATTGAGGCTATCACTAGGTTTTTGTAATCCAAGATTGACTATAATTATTGTTCAATTTTAATATTAGCAATAGAAAAATCGATACAAACACATTTCTTTCTACGATAAACTTGTATGTAAACCTAAGAAATTCAACTAATACATAAGCAAGTAATTAATCAAAAAGATTCATAATTCACCATTAATATAATATAATAAACAATCAATTATCAAAATATTTACGTTGCACAAACATAAATAGCAAACAATGGGAGTGATCAATTGTTAACTCATCATTTAATTGCTAACTACAACTAATTTAAGGCCATAGGATTTTAGAAAACGTGTGGTCTACAATTTGCCACGTGTAATTTTCATTTTTATTAATAAAATCAAAAAAGAAAAAAAAAACGCCAAATTAGGGTTTTAGATGAAAATGTCAATATAGTGTTTCGGAAATATCAACACAATGCTTTGAGAATGTTAACACGGTGCTTTAAGAATGTTAACACATTGCTTATATTGACATTCTACATATATTATATTGACATAATTTATATAGTATGTTGATATTTCTGCTTTACGAAAAAATTGTAAAATATTCGAATTTTTTTTCAAATTTTGACGTCGGAACATATGCATATGTGATATCGTTGGAATCTTTATAAAATTATCTTTAATTTGATATATGTTATATGAATTTAAAGTTTTGGGATTTCTTTTAAAAGTTAGTTATAACTAAACATGTAGTTAATTGACATTAATACCCCTATTGATATTTTATGGAATTAATCCTATGACTTTATTGACGTTTTTTGTTGATCGTATTAATATTTCTTGGTTGATGATCTAGGCCCTTAATTTGAATATCTAATGGTTATTATTTAGTTATAGTTAGCAATTAGGTATTGAGTTAGCAATATAACACTCTCCTAGAAAACAAATAATCTAAGAAATACACAATTAACAATTCAGAACATAATTAAAAAAAAGCATCTAACGCATTCCGTTAAAATAAATACAAGTTTAAATTATTTAATCATTTAATATACATCCTTCATTGGCAAACACAATTATTAATATATTGCCCAATTATAACGCACATCTAATTAAGCCCATCCTCATTTATCTTCTCCAGATCATTTTTTCGTCTACTTATTTCATTCATTTTCACAAATTGACCAAGAGACTAGCACAGGCACACAGAGACGGGTAAAAGAGGGTCGCGACTAACTCGCGCATGAGGTCGACCATAGCTCAAAAGACAGATTTGCTAGTTCTCATAGTCGGGTGGTGGGGTCGGCCGACCCCGCGCGACCCCACCTCCTTCCGTCATTGCTCTCCCTCCGTCTCTTAAAATTTGACACCATTTGATCTAACACAGGTTTTAAGAAATGTGCTCCTAGTAGAAAGTGGGTTGGAAAAGTTAGTGGCATGTGAGTCCTATTTTTATATACTCATTCCGTCCCTGAAGTATATAAAAATAAAACCCGTGGCATTCACAAAGTGCTCTATTTTTTGTGGACGAATGGAGTATTAGTTTTAAAATAAAATGTGAGTGAGAATGAGTTAGTGGAATGTAGGGTCCACTACCAAAAATGATAAGAATGAAAGGTGATAAGTTTTTAGGGACGGCGAAAAAGAAAATAAGTAACAAATTTTCAGGGACGGAGGCCGGAGGGAGTAACAAAAAGCACCGTTCAAGCATCTTCTCTCCAGCACCGTTCTATCAGTAAAAAAAAAAGCACAAAGTTATAATAAATGAATCTAGGAGGACGACATCGGCCAAGCCCACTCCGTACCTGCTCAGAAGCTAAAAATAGAAATATGTCATTTCAGTTGAAACAAACTAAAAAAAAAAAAAAGTTGTACCATTTTAGTTGGAACTTAGGGAGTGATTTTTTTGAATTAGAGAGCAGACGCTAATATCCTAGTATTAAAATACATAAAAAAACCCATCAAATACTAATAAAAATTCCACGTCAATTTTGCCCCCATTCATTTTTCAATTTTCAATTTTCCCTCATTCTATCTCCTTTTCCGGCTGACTGCATCTGCCGGCTGCCGTCGGCTTAGCACGATAATGGCGTTGGATTCGTCCACGTCTGTACTGAATTCTCTGTTGGAGAAGCTTAGGCTCGATGATCCATGGGTTCCACCTAGATCCTGGGACTCCATTTCTTCTCAAGGCGGCGCGTCCTCACACCCTCCCCCTCCCTCTTCCGCTGCTCTATATGCTACATCTACTGTCTCTGTAATTGAACTTTTCGTCTCTCTCTGCCTCATTGTTCATGTGGAATAATATTCAGGTTTTTCGTCATTGTAGTGGATTTTATTTTTCCAATCAAAGAAGCTTGAGTTAATTAAGTTTATTTTATTTAGGAAATATGATAGGTAGTCTTTCCAATTCATTAATCGTCACTATCTGCGAACGTTTCCTCGTCAGTCTGAGTTGAAATACGAGCACAATGCGCATATTAGAACCTAGAAATGCATTTAAAGACTTGTGATAGCTCCAAATCATATTGGCATTGTTGAGAGAATGCGGAGGTGAATGCATTTTGGTTTGTACTAAGTAGGTTGCTAATTTTGTTTATTTTTTCCTAGCCATATTGTTTTGCATCTTCTTGTCGTTGTCTCTGAATATCCTCAAATGATTGTAGGAGCCTAGTCTGGTGAGATTGGCCATGAATGCACTCCAAGGTGTGGAATCAGCCTTGATATCTATCGAAAAGCTCTCAGCGTTACTTTGTTGCAGTTCAGCGGATAGAACATCTCATCGAAATCCCAGTTTGTGGAGTCGCTCTTCAAGTACTGTCGCTATAGGGAATATACTTATTTCCATTGGCCAGTTTGGCTGCATGATTTTCCTCCTCCGTAGATTTGTCGATTACTTTACAAATCCAGATTTTGATGGAGTGAGAGACCTTAAGGAAAAGCCAAATACTGATTCTGGTGAAGAAGGAAACTCCATCTTGCATGGTTTCACTTTGATCAACCAGGCATTTGCAATTTCTGTGGGAAAGGTCATAGATGGTTATATATCTGCACTAAACACATTGTCTGCATCTGTTAGTTTAAGGCGTTTTTTAAAGACTAAGGATGGCGGATGTCTTACTAACATTGGGCATTCAGAAATGACACTCTTGGAGGTTTACCTTCACACAGCAGAATTGAGAACTCAGATGGAAGCCCTGGGAAATCTCTGCAATGTTGATCATCTAACTGATAATTTTCCAGTTTCTTCACTGGAAGTTTTAAGGGCTAAATCAAACTCAGAGTTTAGTGCCTTCCCAAGAAGTGGTGCTTTACTCTCATTTCTATATATTCAGTTAAAGGTCAGTCTGTCTCAAGTAGTTCACTTGTCTTATGAGTTTGGTTCAGCTGACTCTATCTACCTAAAATCTAGCTCCCGACTCAATTGTTCAATTCTCCCTTCCGATTCACTTCATTTACAGTTGCTTTTCATAGTTTTATTTTTTGATCTATTATTTTTATCGAATGTCGGGTTAACAGTTTGTCATAGTAACGATCTATCTAAGAGATCATAAGACAAATTATCTCTAATATGAGTACAATAGCATGGAGTGGTTAAAATCATAGTCCCTGTAATTTAGTTGGAGACGTGGTAATTGCTGTTAGGAAATTAGCTAATGCTGCATGTAGTTCATTGTTATGCCCATACAAAATATTTACTTTGTTTCTGTTCATCTGTTGTCAATTGCTCCCTTCGTCTTATGAATATTATCTCAATGTCTTTTAGGTTGCTGATCCTGGCCATTGTCCCCTCCTCAAGTTCCTCTTTCTCCAGTCATATGAACCATATTGCGAATTCATAAGGTCATGGATATATGATGGCTCAATTAGTGACCCTTACAATGAATTTGTTGTGGAATGTGCAAGTAATGCATCTGGTGGCTCTAGCTCGCCTTTGCCCACAATAAGGGTAATACCACTCACTATGCTCGAGATTTAGAATCTCTTGAGATACTACATCCTTTTCCTGTAGAGCATCTCTGATCATTTGAATTGAATTTATCCCAGGTGAGAGATGAAGTTGCCGTGCCCTGTTTTCTCCAGGAGTGCCTTATTCCACTTTGTAGAACTGGTCAACAGCTTCAGGTGATAATGAAGTTGCTTGATCTGTCTAATGATGTTGGTACATGCTTTTGCCATGAAAAGATCCTGCCCAGATTGGTTGGTTTGGCAAATGAATATCCTGGGTCATTTCCACTTATATTTGACAAAGAAGCTATTGAAGAAATGGTACATGTGAGAGCCAGTTATCATCAACAACTGCTGGAAAAGGTTGACAGCATCTTAGATAAACTTGATTTTAGTTCTCGACAGGTATTTTTTTGCTAGACTTTCAGTTTTCTTATGACTTTCTAGCATACAATGGTTTTTATCCGAAGTCCATATAGTGTGCCCTTCAGTTTTCTTTGTGTATATGACGTGTGTATAAATTCATTTGATCTGCTTGATCATTCAAGGTGAGATTGTCAAATGAAGTGCTAGGTAGTCTTTGTCAATTGCCAGACTGAGCACCTAAGGAACTCGTATCCATTCTTGATATTTTCTATAGAATTCCTGTGAATTCAGGGGACAAATTACAAGTGTTGAAAGCATGATGAGTAGCTTCATTTTAGATAAAATTTTTGCAGTAGTTTAATTATTTTCTTTAACAAATGATTCTGATCTGTTCAACTTTGTGTATTACTTGTTCTGAAAAAAATTCTCTCTTTCAGACTGCTCACCTAGGTGTTTCACCAAGTCTTGCGAATAATCTTAAGAACCAGAACCACCAAGCATATTCTGCAATAGAAGAAAGCTCAATATCATCTATAAGTGATAAAAAGAATCAAAATATGTGAGTTATCCTCTCTGTTTACTGACACGTTAGTCTCTTGGTACAATCATAAAAACCATGAACACTCATGTAAATAAGATCCATCCACTTCTTTGATGTTGTTGTGTCTATTGAATTGTTATTTAAATCGCAGGCATGGTGTCATGGTGGATACTGAAGTACCAAGCATCAACCATGAGTGCTCTCATGATGATGATCTATTAGAATCATCTGAGTGCTCATCTTCTTATGAAAGCTCCGAGGAGCAAGATGAGGCAGAACCGTCGATTTCTTTATCCTACACTCCAGACACAAGTTATTTATCAGCTCTGGATTTCTCCTCAACGTTATCCACAAACAACAGAATACAAACTCTTGAAAACCAGGTATCAAGTAGGGAATATGATAATTGCCAGTTTGATGGGCACCACATCGACAGGGTTGAACATGATCAGTTGCATTCCCCTGATTGCGGATCGGAGCTAAGCATGGAAAACCACGGATGGCTAAACACTGACTTTGATTTCTCCGAGGTCTCAATCAACAACACTGCTGCAAGCAAAGATCAGCATCCACTCATAACAAAGGCATCTTCGAAAACTACTAGTTTGCAACTTTCAAAGCTGAAATACGATTCTACATTTTTCAGTATGAACCCAATACTGAACAGATGTTCTTTCTTCAGTCCGAGGTCTATCCTTGGAGAATGGGGCCATGAAAATTATACAAGTATAGATTTTGATTTTACTTCTGTGAAAGTTCCAGTCGACACATATGCTGTCAAATTAGCGAGTGCCACTAAAATTGGCAATGAGGTTCGGGATATAAATAAGACTCATGTTTCTACAATATATACTAGAAATCACCTTGATGTAGAATGCCACAATGGCAATATCGTTGGCGATAAAGTAAAGTTGTCTACTGTTGGTTTGTCTCTGCCTCTGCACAATTGCGGAAATGAGGAAAATCTATCGTCCCCAAATGTTTCTGGAGGCAGTGCTTGGGAGAGCTTGCTTGGTAGATCTCGAAATACTGGAAACAGATCCAATAGTGATCGCAAGATGAAATTGGTGACTGGAGCTGACATGCCGTTGGATTTTGTGATAAAAAAATGCGTTTTGGATGAGATTTCGCTTCAGTATCCTTATATTTAGGTGTTTGTTCTGTTGATCTTGTAGTGGGTAAATATTTGATTATTTGCTGAAACCTCTCACAGAGAGTTCAATGCAGCCTTTCTGTTTACAAGTATATCTGTAGTGCTGTTTCACATCTCAAACTGTGAACACTATCTTTGCTATATTTGTTAAATATTTGATGATAAACCAAGACTCTCTGTGTTTATTCCAAAAGGGAGTCCTCTTGCCATCACTAAAGCCCATTCATGTAATCATCACCAGCTTCTCTTGTTGTCCAGATATCCATGTGACTGAAAGATAGATTGTTGCATGCAATCATATGTTAAGGTTCTCCTTTTGTTTCAAATTTCGGCCTTGTCTTGATTTCATTTTCTTCTGGTGGTATTCTCAGCTGCCTAGGATCCTGTCATTTAAGAGATGGATGGGATGTTTGGCATGCATGAATGTGAGCTAATTGGACAGTATAATTATTATATGCTATTTCGTGCTCTTGGAGCATGTCATTTTGGGATTGAATATCATTTCCGAAGCCTATAAATTCTTCAAGCGTTTATATACATATATTTTAGTATTATCTTACTCCAACTCTATATTGTGAAGCATCATTATAATGAAATGATTATTTGCTGATGATCTTGTATCCATTTTTCAAACACATCTGCACTTATGTAATTCCTTGACGTAATTAGATATACGTATATAAGCAGGCTTACAATCAAGATGCTCATAGAAGGTTTCAAATTGCAAGAACATTTACAGTCATTGCGGTGTTATCATTTCATGGAGCTGGCTGACTGGGCGGATCTGTTTATCATGTCTCTACGGAATTGTGTATGTTCTTTTTCAGCTATGTATCTGATCCTCTTTGTTGAAATCTCGTACTGATTTTTCAAAGCAAATCAGAAATGGCATGTTGATGAGGTTGATAAAAGGATTCCAGAGATTCAAGGGATTCTTGAGCAGGCACTTCGAAGGTCTTCATGTGAAAAAGATCCTAATAAGAATCGGCTATACGTGTACCTGAAAGGAGATGGCATCAGATATCTATCACCTTCTGCCATTGGTATGCTTTATAAATGTCAACTTATCTTGTACATGTGGAATGTAATAAAGTGAGGACCAGTACTATGACATTGGTCTTGTAAATTCAAATTAAAAAGGGCTCTCAGTGGAAATGACATTTGAATTCTGTAAAATTAACATGAGAAGAGAATACTAATTCACAATCTGTGGGAAGATACCCAACAACTTGGACTCATATGCAGATTATTTGTATCTTAAATAACTCAGCATGCATCTGATAACTCCAACATTGCCTGAAGGTCCTCTGGGACTGCTCTTTGCATTCTTAACACACGTTATATGCACTGAATGTAATCTGATGTATTTAGGACTACACAGTATTAACCTGATTACTTCATTAAAAAATTTGGTTTCCATGTGGTTCTTTCATCTCTTTATTATAACCTCACTTTTTGGCAGGTATTCGCTCCTTCGATTATTTGGGACTGGGATACCAAATTGATTGGCCAGTCAGTATAATTCTGACTCCCGCAGCATTGAAATTATACTCTGATATATTTAACTTTTTGATACAAGTCAAGCTTGCTGTTTTTGCGCTGAGTGATGTATGGTGCTTACTGAAGGTACCCTTCCTATTACTTCGTTTATGATAATCCGTCAAAGAAAGAAGTTTTTTTTCAAAGAATAAAAAGAAATAACTTCAAAATTTGCTTGTCATTTTTAGCAATTAGTATTGCTTGTCATTTTTTTCTGAGGTAGTTAGGATAAACTGTTGCTGTGAGCTTCAATTTATTTTTAAGACTTGAGACTTCATCCTATCAATTAATTAACTTAAATTGGCATTATTTGTCAAGCAGGGTTATGACTTCAAGCAGCAAACAGCCAGATCACAACAGTTCTCAGAGTTAACTGAAACAAGGTATGCTCTAAAGATGAATCCTATTACTGTTGTAAGTTAAGTAAGAAAAGGAACATGACTTCTTTGGTTGAATTAGGAATACATAGAAATTCCTAGAGTTATCTGCTTTTCAATACTTTGGGAGTCTGGGATCAATACTGTTATAGTCTTATTGGTTTTTTGGAATGAAGTAGATAGCATGCTCCCGAGCTCCTATTTCCTATCTAGGAAGTTTCTTCCTCCCCCAATCTCTCAGAGCATCTTAAAAGTTGAAATTTGGGATACTATTGTGTGTGTGTAGCTAATTTCATATGCTTCTCTTGATCTGTGTGGCTGTGCCTTTGAGTCTCTGAGCACGAAGTTATGTTATATTGGGTTACTTTTGTCTTTCATTTTGGTGCTTGATAAGTGCTCATAGAGACAGAAGCATTTTAACTGTTGAAATTTGCATCCCATCTTCTAATCATTCGTCTTCTTTCATTGCAGGCACAAGATTAACCATTTTGTGTCTACATTGCAACAATATGTACTGTCACAGTTATCCCAAGTCTCTTGGTTTAGGTTTATACATTCTCTTAAGCACAAGGTTTGTTGCTCATTTAGGTTTCAGTTTTACAGCGGCAATTTTCTTTACATGTTAACTTATATTTCAGCAGTGTCATTTATGTTTTCCATTAAGTGTACTCTCATTTTCCACATGGTAAGTTTTTTTGTAGTTTATACGCATGTAGTTTCTTTAATATACTCTAGTAGCTTTCCGTTATGATTGTGCTTGCCATGGGTATAGGATTATCAAACTTCAACTCTGCTCTGATAGCTTGTAACTGGAGGAGCTTGAAATATCATGATACATCAATTTACATCAGAAAAGTATAGCGTACATGAAGATGAGACATCTCACCTTAGAATAGTCAGGCTTCTGCTTCAGTACAATGAATTTAGATCGATTACAATTTTTTCTGATGCTTGGTAATGTCTGCATCCTTATATGTTGTATTATGCACACACACATATATAAAATGTATATTTAATACTTAGTATTTCTTCTAAGATGATTCTTCTGAGCCTGATCTCATGCCAGTATTAAGGAACATAATTTGTTCTATGATTGAGTCTGCTACAATGTGTAAAAAAATCAGTACTCTATTTGTTTTATAGGTTAAAGACATGTTGGATCTGGAATCAGTGCATATGGGGTATTTGACTGAGTCAATGCACATGTATGACCTCTCTCTCCTCTCCCTCTCTCTCTCTCTCTCTCTCACACACACACACACACACACACACAATCAGAAACTGTATTGTTGTACATCACCTCACCCTTCCTTCCCCCCATTTTCTCCCGAGGACCTCCGGTCTTTTATGTTGGTAAAGAATGAAATTTTATAAACTCCTATTTTCATGCCTGACCTTTCATATCCCGTGGTTTCAAGCCGCCCTGTGGGCTTCGGGATGGATTAACATCCCTGATAATTCCCCCGTATCTTAGGATAGACGTGATTAGGTGTTCATTTCTGGGACCAGCCTCTTACCCATTGTTTTTTTTCCATCAGAAGCATGACTCTTATGAATATAGTCTCCAGTTAACTACTAATGGTAAACTTGCAGATGCTTCTTATCCAATGAAACACAATCCATTGCTGGCATTATCCAGAACATTTTGCAATGTGCAATGGATTTCCGGTCATGTTTGGCTGCAATTAATGTGGGAGCTGCAGCTGATGACGAAAAATTTCCCAACAAATTTTCCCAGATCGACATCTCACAGGTGATTCTAAACAAATCACATATAGGCAATTTTTCCCAAATCACATACAAAGCCTTGGCTAGCTTGTTGATGGTGGCCTGTAATTTCATCTGTTTTCCATCTTTCTGATGCTGAAGTACCCAAATATGGTGTTAAAGGCAATTTTTTAGGTTTTAAAAAATTACTCTTGCTTCTGTCAGTCTTCCAGAAGATTGGAATTTAGAAAGACCTCTTGAAAACAAACCTCTCTTTGAATGACCTGTCCAAGCATTAAGCTAATTAGTAGTATTAAAATTCACCTCACCACCACCTTTGAGAGGATTAAATTCCTGCCTGGATAGTATACAAGAACTTTTAAGTAAAGATGAGATTCATGACTAAATCCTTTTTGGTGGAAATACAGCAATAGGAGTGGTAAATTCATAATAAGCGCATGGAAAATATCGTTGAACTTCTAGTGGCATGTGTATAGGCAAAAATTACAATGTTGCTCGTGAGAACTAGTGGAGTGTGCAATCAAGATCTTCATAAGATGATGACCAGTGGGAACACATAAGAAGCATGCATAACTAATGAAACTGAGATTTGGTGAACAACTCCAATAGCCTCCCTCACCCACACCTCTTTAAGCTCTAATACAGCATATTAGTGATGCATGGTAGTTACTATAGTCAGCTGATTTGGTAATCTCTTATAAACAACATTCTCATAAACAGATCAAGTCCTAATGTACTATTTTGCAGGTTCAAGTCATAAGAAGATCATTCACCAAGAGTCTTGAAGATCTATACTTAATCTATCTACAGTCACCTAAACACGGTGAATTCAGTATCTCTCATTTCTGGGATCTTCTTGATTCTAATGAGTATTATGCAGGGGTCATGAATAAGAGAATGGGGCCTTGTATCTTTTATTCATAGATCTAGTGGTTGCATGATTTTATGTGTTTTCTGATGCACAATCTGTTAAATTTGTTGTTTCTCATTGTAATAGGTATGCAATGGTATCTTTATGGTGTACATAATTACATATGATGTGTCTATTGTTTCGAGTTGTTTCTTATGTACATGACAATTTTACAGAGTTTGATTTAAGCATCGAATATTTTGCTTTCCATTATTGAAAATTCATATACCTATCTGTTATTCCTAATCTTGTATTGTATTTTATAAATTTTGTTAACTCATCATTAGTGATTAAATATTGGTTGAACTATAAATTATAATACAACGAATATCTTCGTAATCACTAAAGTTTATTGGGAACATTTATTTTGTAGTTGGAGTAGTACTCCCTCCGTTTCTTTATAGTTAAATCATTTTTTCAATTCGGGAAATTTCTTTATAATTGAGTCATTTCATATATGGTACTCCCTCCGTCTCATCATCGAAGATGATCCACTTTTCTTTTTAGTTTGTCCCAATTAAGATGACCCATTACTTAAAATGAAAACACTTTTATCTCTACTTTATTCTCTCTCTTACTTTACTCTCTCGCCTCAACACACAAAATAAAATTGCATAAAATCTCGTGCCGTCCAAGAAAGTAGTCATCGGGAGTAACTTTTTCTCTTTCTTACTTTACTATCTCTTACTTTATTCTCTCCACTTTATTCACTTTATATTTTATTCTCTCTACATTTTCCTCTTTCTTACCTTTTTATCTATTTATTTAACACATCCAACATTTATTTCTAAAATTCTATGCCGAAAAGTTCCGTCCCAATTATAAAGAAACAAAGAAACGGAGAGAGTACTCTGTTTGCTCTTTTAGAGAGAATGGGATATTTAGACGTCATAATCACACGTTTTTTTTGACATATTTCACACACCATAGATTGGTCGTTTTCATTAGGCAAATCAAGGGCTCCATCAAATGATGACGTGACGTTCTTTAATAATTTATCATTTTCCTTGTGTTTGTTTCTTCTGAAATCGATTGGTTTATAATTTATATTCTTCAAATAGTTAGTAATTAGTTTTTACTATTCGCTTGTAAATCTTCTAGGTAACAAGAAATTAAAAGCTGGTCACAGCATATTACCCTGACTTTGAGTTTTAATTTTATTTTGCTTTTTGACGTTGGTATCTTTCTGCTAGATTCCCAGATATATTACTTATTACCATTTACCCCTATCAAATTCATCCAGGGAAGGATTAATTTATTGACTCAAATGATAATTGAATTCGAATTTATAAATAAAGTAATTTTGTCGAACTAAAATTGGGTTTTTTTTTGGTTGAGAATTTCTTTTTCATTTTTTTCCCACTGTAAGAAGATAACATTAATCAAGACATCTCTATCTGCTAGGATCCACTTTTTGGGTGTCATGAAGGGCCTTAATTTTGGATATAATTAGTTTTATTTGCTCTCTTTTAATTTTATTTTGCTTCATGACGCTGGTGTCTTTTGCAAGAATTCGTATTATTGAGTCGATGAGAATTTTAGAATTTCATTTTGTAGTTTAATGATAAGAGAGAGGCTACGTCTAAGACTCGAATTTATATATTAGAGTAATTTTGTCACACTAAATTGAGTTTGATTTTTTTTTCTTTTTTTCCCATTGGAAGAAGATAGAGTTGAGACTGAATAATGACATCTCTCTCTCCCCTAGGTCCAGGTCTCCAGGATATAGATTGAGTTGATGTAATTTTGTTAGAACTGAGACAATCAAAATTTATATGATAATATATGAGTGACTAAAATTCAATTACTATTAAAATGAAGGATCATCAATGCAAAACTAAAACTAAATGTGATTTATTTTCATTTTATTGTGAGTACAAAATAAAAGACAGAATCTGATAGCACAGATTTACAAATAGATATAGACATTTCTTACTGCATTCCGACTCCACACTCATCCCACCATCATTTGACCATCACTTACATGTTTTATTCTTATTTTATTACTCCCTCCGTCCCGCTTAAGATGACACGTTTTCCTTTTTAGTTTGTCCCAATTAAGATGACACATTTCTTTTTTTGGTAACTTTCTCTCTCCAATTAATACACTCAACCACTTTTCTCACTCCTATTAAAATATACATCTTTCTTTATCTCTCTACTTTAATATTTACACTCACCTTCTCTCTCTTCAATTAAACACTTTAACCAATAATTCCTAAAACCCCGTGCCGGCTACGCAATGTGTCATCTTAGCCGGGACGGAGGGAGTAGAAAATTTGGAGTAGGAGATCCACGCTGGAAGAAGTGTGAATCACCGAAACTGTCATTTTTTTCGTGAAGGGATAAAAGGAGTAAAATTGACGTGCATGTCTCCGCCACACACTACTCACTAGTCACTTCTCCCTACTTTTCTGCTTCTCTACTACTTGTGGTAGCTCAAGCAGTTGCGAACACTTGATTCTCTCTTTCTTCTCTCTCTCTCTCTCTCTCTCTTGAATCGCACAGATAATGGAGAGTGGAGGTGCAGGCGATGATTGCTTGGCTTTTGAGGTGAACGGCCGGAAGTTTGAGCTGCCGGAGATCGATCCCTCCACCACTCTGCTCGAATTTCTCCGCTCCAGCACCCCTTTCAAGAGTGTTAAGCTTGGTTGCGGCGAAGGTATCTCTCCCTCTCTTTCTCTCTGTGTGTGTGTTGAATTTGTGATTCTTGATACAAGGGCTCTTTCAAAATCCAATCTTTCTTTTTTGCCTAGCTGCTGTGATTGTAACTCTATGTGGGAAACCAAAATCTCACTTTTTGTTCAAAATTTTGGTGTTGAACACTTGAAAGAGTGTATGTGTGTTTGAAGTGCTGTTTTGTAGCCTATAATTGACAAAATGGGAGCTCTTCAGGTGGTTGTGGTGCTTGTGTTGTTGCGGTGTCGAAATATGACTCCACGCTCAAAAAGGTTGAAACTTTCACTGTGAGTTCGTGCCTCACGCTTGTTTGCAGCATCAATGGCTGCTCAATCACCACAAGTGAAGGCCTTGGAAATACCAAAAACGGATTTCATCCGATCCATCAGAGGTTTGCCGGATTTCATGCCTCTCAATGTGGCTTTTGCACTCCGGGAATGTGCATGTCGTTGTTCTCAGCACTCGAGAATGCTGAGAAATCACAACGGGCTGAGCCTCCGGATGGATTCTCCAAGATAACCGCTTCTGAGGCCGAGAAGGCAATAGCAGGAAACCTTTGCAGGTGCACCGGTTACAGACCTATTGCTGATGCCTGCAAGAGTTTTGCTGCAGATGTTGATTTAGAAGATTTGGGAATCAATTCATTTTGGAGAAAGGGAGATAAGAATGAAAAGAAAATTAGTAGTTTACCATTGTATAATCGAAAGGATCGTGCCTGCTCGTATATGGGAGGCGAAAGCAGGTCGAAAAGGCTTTTGAATTCTAAAAAGAACTCATGGTATAGCCCTGCATCTGTCGAGGAACTTCTCAATTTGTTGGGTTCTGATACGGTTGGTGAGGAAGGGAGCGTCAAACTAGTCGTTGGCAACACTGCGAATGGATATTACAAAGAAACGGAGGTTTACGACAGCTACATTGATCTGAGGTACATCCCCGAGCTTTCAGTGGTTAAAAGGGACGAATCAGGAATCGAACTAGGAGCTGCTCTGTCGATTTCAAAAGCTGTATTATATCTGAGAGAAAATAGTGAAAGTGGAGAACTTGTGTTCAGCAAAATTGCTGACCATATGGAAAAGGTAGCAGCCAGCTTTGTCAGGAACTCGGCTAGTCTCGGTGGAAATCTGATTATAGCGCAAAGGAAGTATTTTCCTTCGGATATTGTTACATTGCTTCTTGTTGTGGGAGCAAGTGTGAGTATAATGTCCGGTCATAAACACGAAAAGATTACAATGGAAGAGTTCCTAAGCAGACCGCCGTTGGACTCCAAAACTGTGCTTTTGACTGTTCACATACCTTTTCTGGACCCGAAAAGGATCAATGGCTCAGTTCAAACTGGTTCAAGATTGTTGTTTGAGACCTACCGTGCTGCACCACGGCCTCTTGGCAACGCGTTGCCCTATTTGAATGCAGCCTTTTTAGCTGATATATCTCCTGATAAAAATGGAAGTCTAGTGAATAATATCCAACTGGCTTTCGGTGCTTATGGAACAAAACACGCAACGAGGGCAAGGAAAGTCGAGGAGTATCTGACGGGGAAAGTACTCAGCCTCGAAGTTTTGGATGAAGCAACCAAACTGCTGAAAGGTGCTGTTGTATCTGAAGAAGGCACTTCTCATGCTGCTTACAGGTCAAGCTTAGCTGTTGGTTTCCTTTTCGAGTTCCTTAACAGTTTCTCGACTGTCAGTTCCGCAACATCTGGTGGCTTATCTAAGCAGAAACAGAACGATTCGTTGCTGGAAGGGGCTAATACAGGAAACCAGCCATTGCTATCATCTGCAAAACAGGTTGTGGAGTCTAGTAGAGAGTATGATCCAGTGGGCGAACCGATTCCCAAATTTGGTGCTGCAATGCAAGCTTCCGGTTTGTTGTGTTCTTACCGCTTTTGTTTATATTGCTTTATCTTAAACTTGACCCTCTGTTTGCTCCAAAATATCTGAGAAACTCTACCTTACTGTTAATGCAATGTGTAGGTGAGGCAGTTTTCGTGGATGACATCCCTTCACCCACTAACTGTTTGTATGGAGCACTTATTTGTAGCACCAAGCCACTATCTCGAGTCAAAGGCATTTCATTCAAGAATCATCCACGCCTAGCTCAGGCACCCGATGTTATTACTGCCAAAGATATCCCTAAAGAAGGCAAGAATGTAGGAAGTCTGACCATATTCGCTGGTGAACCTTTGTTTGCAGAAGATATCGCTAAGTGTTGTGGTGACATCATAGCTCTTGTGGTAATTCCTCTCTTCCTCGATCCAACTATCTGTGAAAAACTTCTCTGTTCGTTACAACTAAAAACGTTCATGTCTCAGGTTGCAGACACGCAGAAGAACGCCAATTTGGCTGCAAAAAATGCTTTAGTTGATTATAATACAGAAGGCTTAGATTCACCAATTTTGACTGTTGAAGAGGCTGTGGATATTTCAAGTTTCATCGACGTTCCTCCTTTTCTCTATCCACAAATGGTTGGTGATTTTGCCAAAGGAATGGCTGAAGCTGATCACAAGATTCTCTCCGCTGAGGTACATTGATCGCCTATTGCCTTCACTTGGAAAAAGAAGTAGAAAAAGGAATAAATATATTGATAATTTGATTGTTTATTTTTGTAGTAAATTAGCAAGAAAAATAGTTTCTTCGTCTTTTTGTAGACAGAAATGTATTGAAAAAAATGATTTTGAACCTCCTTTCACACTGGTCCGTTGCACACTTTTTGTAAGTTATCTGGCTGTTAAGTTCGATAATGTTATTATCTTATTGGTTTTCGACATTTGAATTGGCATTTTCAGATAAGACTCGGTTCACAGTATTATTTTTACATGGAGACACAAACGGCTCTGGCAGTTCCAGATGAGGACAACTGTATGGTTGTTTACACTTCGAGCCAAGCCACCGAGTATGCTCACAGAGTCATTGCACAATGCCTCGGTGTTCCTGATCATAATGTCCGAGTTCACACAAGAAGAGTTGGTGGCGGCTTTGGTGGAAAGGCAGTTAAAGCAATGCATGTGAGTATATGACTGGTTCTGTATACTGATCTGCAGTCTGCGGTTTATATATCTGAATGCATTCTTTTGTGTGTGAATTTTCAGATTTCGGCAGCATGTGCCCTTGCAGCTTACAAACTACAGCGTCCTGTACGGATGTATGTAGATCGAAAGACTGACATGATATTAGCTGGAGGAAGGCATCCTATGAAAATAACATACAGTGTGGGGTTCAAATCAGACGGGAAGATCACGGCCTTGCATCTCGACATATTGTTGAATGCAGGGATGGGTGTAGACGTAAGCCCCATTTTGCCGAACAACATGATAGGCGTATTAAAGCGGTACAACTGGGGAGCTCTATCTTTCGATTTCAAGTTATGCAGGACAAACCATTCGAGCAAATCCGCCATGCGTGCCCCTGGGGAGGTGCAGGCGTCTTATATCGCTGAGGCCATTATTGAGAACGTAGCTTCCTGGCTAGAAATGGATGTTGACTCCATCAGGAACAGGAATTTCCACTCGTACGAGAGCCTAAAGTTTTTCTACGGGGGTGCCTCTGGGGAGCCCGATGAGTACACTTTGCCATCTATTTGGGATAAGGTCACAAGCATGTCTGACTATGATCAGAGGATCTTGATGGTAGAGCAGTTTAATAGATCCAATTTATGGCATAAAAGGGGTATTTCTCGTATACCAATCGTGCATGAAGTGACTGTGAGACAAGCCCCTGGGAAAGTGAGTATACTTTGGGATGGATCCATCGTTGTAGAAGTCGGAGGCATAGAACTCGGGCAGGGGCTTTGGACAAAGGTAAAGCAAGTGGTTGCTTATGCTCTTGCTCAAATTCAATGTGATGGCACTGAAGACCTTGTCGACAAGGTGAGAGTCGTACAGCTGGACACCTTGAGCTTGGTACAAGGAGGATTTACTGCAGGGAGCACGACATCTGAATCGAGCTGTGAAGCTGCTAGACTATGCTGCAGTGTCTTGGTCGAAAGACTAACCCCTCTTAAGGAAAAGTTGCAGGCGGATACAGGGTCCGTGGATTGGAAAACTCTGATTCTTCAGGTCTCTCTACTTTCAACATATCTTCTAATGGTTTGTCTTCGTTTTATTGGTTTTTTACCGTGCTTTTGGAAATGCAGGCTAATTCCGCAGCTGTAAACTTAGCAGCGAATTCTCTCTTCGTTCCCGACCCCACTGCCACAAAATACTTGAACTATGGGGCTGCAGTGAGTGAGGTAAACAAAAATTCAGCCCCTTCTTTATGCATTCGACTAAGCTCCAACTTTGCCCAGTTTTCCTTTATTGTTATCTATTCTGTCGCTTGAACAGAAGAGAGGCGCTCGTGCCACACATAAACTAACTACTCGTGTTTGTTGAAGGATTAATCGGTGTTGGCTTATATCGCAGGTTGAGGTAGATATCCTTACTGGAGGAACGAAGATATTGAGAACGGATATCGTGTATGATTGTGGGCAGAGCATGAATCCAGCTGTGGACTTGGGGCAGGTGGTTTATGATTCAAAACTCCATCAATAGTGTCCAAGTCATATTTCAATATGGAATTCTAACATGGCAGTTTATGATGTCTGTATGGAAGATTGAAGGAGCTTTTGTGCAAGGACTAGGATTTTTCATGCAAGAAGAATACGCTACTGATCCGGATGGAACGATGGTTGCGGAGGGCACGTGGACGTACAAAATCCCAACTCTCGACACCATCCCCAAACAGTTCAATGTCCAAGTCCTCAACAGCGGCCATCATCAGCAACGTGTTCTCTCGTCTAAGGGTACGTGCATTATCTTGGCCAAAAAAACCGAGACCTATCTAGCTAGATGCCTCGCAATCGTCTTTACAGTGATGTTTTTTTTGGCTGCAGCTTCCGGGGAGCCACCGTTGCTGCTGGCAGCATCAGTACACTTTGCTACAAAGGCAGCAATTGGAGAGGCAAGAAAACAGCTGAAATCATGGGGGGCAGTAGAAGGGACTGAATCGAGGTTCCAGCTAGACGTTCCTGCGACCATGCCGGCTGTGAAGGAGCTCTGTGGCCTCGACAGCGTCGCTACTTATTTGCGTAGTAGGCTCTCTCCCTCACAAAACTGATGAAGCCCCATTAGAAAGGATGGTGAGGTTATGCTGTCAAATTCTTGAATGTGCAGAAATTTCAATAAATAACTGCTCTTGCATAGTTGCATGTACAGCAGCAAGGAATAAAGCAGAAAATGTAGATTGCTATTTTCTTTGTTCTTTTTTTATATTATCTACTAGACTTTTGTACTACTATACAAAGTGCATGTGAAAATATCATCTAACTTTTTAGTGGCATGTGTATAGGCAAAAATTACAATGTTGCTTGTGAGAACTAGTGGAGTGTGCAATCAAGATCTTCATAAGATGATGACCAGTGGGAACACATAAGAAGCATGCATAACTAATGAAACTGAGATTTGGTGAACAACTTCAATAGCCTCCCTCACCCACACCTCTTTAAGCTCTAATACAGCATATTAGTGATGCATGGCAGTTACTATATTCAGCTGATTTGGCAATCTCTTAAAAACAACATTCTCATAAACAGATCAAGTCCGAATGTACTATTTTGCAGGTTCAAGGCATAAGAAGAGCATTCACCAAGAGTCTTGAAGATCTATACTTCATCTATCTACAGTCACCTAAACACGGGGAATTCAGTATCTCTCATTTCTGGGATCTTCTTGATTCTAATGAGTATTATGCAGGGGTCATGAATAAGAGAATGGGGCCTTGTATCTTTTATTCATAGATCTAGTGGTTGCATGATTTTATGTGTTCTCTGATGCAGTCTGTTAAATTTGTTGTTTCTCATTGTAATAGGTATGCAATGGTATCTTTATGGTGTACATAATTACATATGATGTGTCTATTGTTTCGAGTTGTTTCTTATGTACATGACAATTTTACAGAATTTGATTTAAGCATCAAATATTTGCTTGCCATTAATGAAAATTCATATTACTATCTGTTATTCCTAATCTTGTATTGCATAGTATAAAGTTTGTTGACTCACCATTAGTGATTAAATATTGGTATCATTTTGCAGTGAAACTATTCTTTGATTCAACTGTCTATAAATAATAATACAACGAATATCTTCGTAACCACTAAAATTTATTGGGAGTATTTATTTTGTAGTAGGAGTACTATATTTGCTCTTAGTTGAGAGAATGGGATATATAGACGTCATAATCACACGATTTTTTGACATATTTTACACACCAAAAATTGGTCGTTTTCATTCGGCAAATGAAGAACTCCATTAAATGATGACGTCACGTTCTTTATGCTCAATAATTTATCATTTTCCTTGTGTTCGTTTATTCTGAAATCGATTGGTTTATAAGTATTCTTTAAATAGCGATTCGTTAATATTACTACTATAAGATAATTAGTTTTTATCTATTCGCTTGTAAATCATTTAGGAAACAAGATAAGAGTAAAAGCTGGTCGCAGCATATTACCCTGACTTTGAGTTTTAATTTTATTTTTTGCTTTTTGACGTTGGTATCTTTCTGCTAGATTCCCAGATAAATTACTTATTACCCCTATCAAATTCATCCAGGGAAGGATTGGTTTATTGACTCAAATGAGAATTGATAGACTACGATTCGAATTTATAAATAGAGTAATTTTGTCGAACTAAAATTGGGTTTTTTTTTCGGTTGAAATTTTCTTTTTCATTTTTTCCCATTGTAAGATGATAGTACTTTTTGGGTGTCATGAAGGGCCATAATTTTGGATAATTATTTTTATTTGCTCTCTTTGATTTCTTTTAATAATACTTTTTCTGGTCTATAAAATATACACGACATTAGTTTTAATGTATAATTGATAAAATAAGAGAGATGTAGAAAGAAAAATTAATTAAAGTATTATTAGAAGAGAATGAGGCATAAAGAGAAAAAATTTCTAAATTTAAAAAGTGCATATTTTTGTGGAGCAGATAGTATAAACTAATGTTTTAAAAACCGGACCGACCGGCCGGTTCGACTAGTTCGGCTGCGAACCGATAGGTGGTCCGGTCCGATTTTCCCTATAGAACCAGTGACATGTTCAATCGCCATGAACCGCCAAAACCGGCCAGCCAGACCGGTCTGGCCGGGAACCAAAAACCGGTTTAAATGCTTTTCAAAATTTAATTTTAAGATTTCGGCCTTGATAGGGGTCAAACTTAAGACCTCATGGTGAACTTACTAACAATTCTACCACTACACCACAAGGACTTCTTGATAGAAATATGAACATAAGTTAGTTTTATATATTAAACCCGAAATATTTTATCTATATAAACTAATAATTCGTGTTAAATAGCAAAGTAATTAGTAGTGATATTTAATATCATCCACTTTATTTATGTATCACTAACTGCTTGTTTTATTATTATTTGTATAATACGTATATGTATATTATGAATATGTGAGTGTACTACTATTTGATTATATACTATTTACTCAATATATATTTTTAATTCATGTTTATTCATATATTTTTATGTATAATATTATTTTGCAGCAATAGTTTTTGAAAATAATACTATGAACTTATTATTTTTATACATAAACTATTAAAAAATTTTATTTACAATAACTTACTAGTAGTATAATTTATATATTTAATCATATTTATTAATAAAATAATTAATAAAATTCTATCATTCACTAAACTTTTATAGGTGGAGGTGTAATATTTTTGGGATATACTAAAAATATTTGGTTATTTAATTATATATATACACATTTATAGTAGTATAACGGTTCGACCAGTGATTAAACCGGTTGGACTGGTTGAACCATGAACCAGTAGCTTCGCCGGTCGATCCGATTTTTAAAACATTGGTATAAACGTTGGTCGCAGCATATTGCCTCTTGACTTTGAGTTTTAATTTTATTTTGCTTTATGACGCAGGTGTCTTTAGCTAGAATTCATATTATTGATTCGACGGGAACTGATGTGTATTTTTCGAGCTTTTATATCAATGAACTAATAACACACGAGTATATCAAATAGCTCTAAAATTACAACTTTTCTGCAAGAATACAGATGTAATTGTAGTAAAAGAGTGTTGAACCACAAGGAGGCGTACGGTTATCTAATTCGAAAGCAAGTAAATTTTTGGATTTTTGGATTGAGAAACCAAATTGAAACAAAAACAAGTGAAGAAATAAAATGACAACACAAAATATAACCAAGAGAGTGAGAACATTGCTCCTAATATGCTCCAGATGTGAATTAACTTAATGGACCAATAAACCTATGGATTAAAGATTAATCTAATGAAAGTTATAAATATCTCGTTCATTCTACTCACACTATTTACATATGCTTGAATTTAACCTTGCTGAACACTAAGATCAAATTCGTACTCATCGGATTATCACTCCTACGGTAGCACAGTAAGCTCTAACCCAACTTCTAAGTTCCAAAGTACATGATTCATTTACAAAATCAATTGAACATTCCTACGGAAGCACAGTAAATGTCCAACAATTATTGTAACGACATGTAAATTAACTTATCCAAGATTCATATGCTGAACACAATACAAATCTCAAACTCTTTATCTACGTTTCCACCTTTTAACCAAGTTAAAGCGACATTGGCTAAAAGACATGATTGAATAATAAATCAGGCCGGAATTAGTTCAATGTAAAAAGCACCGTAGAAAAAGATTATAAATTAATATTAATCCATAGAATCCAAAAGTAATTCACATCTTTCACAAATTAGGAGCAACGTAAGAGTTTAATTACACATCCACAACCAATAAAGAAGAACCATAGAACTCATGAAATTGATGTGTAGATGGTAGCGAATCTCCTCCGGGATGATGGAAGTTGAATTATTGCACCTCCAACTTCCTCTCTTCCTTTCTCGTGTGGAAAATCTAAATCCCCCCCCCCCAAAAAAAACCTCTTCAGAAACTAATTTGAAAACTAAATTCGGCAGTTTTCGAGAAAAACGCCTGATCGGGCGTTTTTTTTATGCCAAACCGGGCGTTCTGCTGGACCCGGGCGCTTTCGCCTGGTTCACACTGCTCCGCCCAGCTTTCGTCAAATGACCATAACTTTTTCATCCGAGCTCCGATTGAAGTGTACGAGGTACCCACACGAAGTTATTTCAAAGACAAAGATAACGGTGGTAAAAAATTTGAATATCATCTTGATAGGCAAAAAACACTTTAAATCAGACCCCACCGCTTTGGCTCATCGTAGTAACTCCACATGTACATCTATTAACTAATATATAATAATCAAACCTTCATCAATTGATAAATAATTTATAAATATAAAATAGGAGAAAACAATTAGCATCATTTGATTCCCATAAGGAACTTTGTGGTTGTGGATGATTTCTAACAATTTAGAGATTTCAATTTGTAGTTTAAAGATAAGAGATAGACTACGTCTAAGACTCGAACTCGAATTTATAAATTAATAATAATTTTGTCAAACTAAATTGAGTTTCATTTTTTTGTTTCTTTTTTCCCATTGGAAGAAGATAAAGTTGAGACTCAATAATGACTTCTCTCTCCCCTAAGTCCACCGTTTGGATATTGATGACTTGATGTAATTGAGACAATCACAATTTATAAGATTATATATGAGTGACTAAAATTCAATTACTATTAAAATGAAGGATCATCAATATGCGACTGTCTAAATTTATTTTCATTTTATTGCGAGTAGAGAATAGAAGACAGACACCTTATTAAACCGACCGGAATCTGACAGCACAGATTTACAAATAGATATAGACATATAGTGCGACTATCTAAATTTATAGCCAAACAAGATTCTGAGAAGAAGAGGAAGAAGTGTGAATCACCGAAAACTGTCATTTTCTTGGTGAAGGGATAAAAGGAGTAATTGGCGTGCATGTCACTGCCACACACTACTCACTTCCCCCCAGTTTTCTGCTTCTCTACTACTTGTGGTAGCTCGTAGAAAACAAGCAGTTGCCAACACACGATTCTCTCTTGAATCGCACAGATAATGGAGAGTGGAGGTGCAGGCGATGATTGCTTGGCTTTTGAGGTGAACGGCCGGAAGTTTGAGCTGCCGGAGATCGATCCCTCCACCACTCTGCTCGAATTTCTCCGCTCCAGCACCCCTTTCAAGAGTGTTAAGCTTGGTTGCGGCGAAGGTATCTCTCCCTCTCTTTCTCTCTGTGTGTGTGTTGAATTTGTGATTCTTGATACAAGGGCTCTTTCAAAATCCAATCTTTCTTTTATGGTTAGCAGCTGTAATTGTAACTCTATGTGGGAAACCAAAATCTCACTACTAAAAAACTAGAGAGAGAGAGAGAGAGTATGTTGAGTGTTTAGGTGGTGGTGGGTCTTTTCTTTCTTTCCTTTGAGCTTTAAATGATAAAATAGGTGAATTTTATTTATTGCTGATATATTCCTGTTTCAACTCCAAGTGGTTTTTCTGTGCAATGGTCTTAGCATTGAAATTGTCTCTTGATTTTGGTTAATCTTGAAGAAATTGCCTTAATTTTCTGTAAATTTTTCTTCAATCTGTTGAGAATGTTTGGATGTTGAGACAGAATTACTAAATGTTAATCAGAAAGTCTGGATCTTTTTTTGTTCAAAATTTTGGTGTTGAATACTTGAAAGAGTGTATGTGTGTGTTTGAAGTGCTGTGTTTGTAGCTTATAGGAGTAATTGACAAAATGGGAGCTCTTCAGGTGGTTGTGGAGCTTGTGTTGTTGCGGTGTCGAAATATGACTCCACGCTCAAAAAGGTCGAAACTTTCACTGTGAGTTCGTGCCTCACGCTTGTTTGCAGCATAAATGGCTGCTCAATCACCACAAGTGAAGGCCTTGGAAATACCAAAAACGGATTTCATCCGATCCATCAGAGGTTTGCTGGATTTCATGCCTCTCAATGCGGCTTTTGCACTCCGGGAATGTGCATATCGTTGTTCTCAGCACTCGAGAATGCTGAGGATTCACAACGGGCTGAGCCTCCGAATGGATTCTCCAAAATAACCGCTTCTGAGGCTGAGAAGGCAATAGCAGGAAACCTTTGCAGGTGCACCGGTTACAGACCTATTGCCGATGCCTGCAAGAGTTTTGCTGCAGATGTCGATTTAGAAGATTTGGGAATCAATTCTTTTTGGAGAAAGGGAGATAAGAATGAAAAGAAAGTCAGTAGTTTACCATTGTATAATCGAAAGGATCATGCCTGCTCGTATATGGGAGGCGAATGCAGGTCGAAAAGGCTTTTGAATTCTAAAAAGAACTCATGGTATAGCCCTGCATCTGTCGAGGAACTTCTCAATTTGTTGGGTTCTGATACGGTTGGCAAGGGAGGGAGCGTCAAACTAGTCGTTGGCAACACTGCGAATGGATATTACAAAGAAACGGAGGTGTATGGCAGATACATTGATCTGAGGCACATCCCCGAGCTTTCAGTGGTTAAAAAGTACGAATCAGGAATCGAACTAGGAGCTGCTTTGTCGATTTCAAAAGTTGTATTATATCTGAGAGAAAATAGTGAAAGTGGAGAACTTGTATTCAGCAAAATTGCTGACCATATGGAAAAGGTAGCAGCCGGCTTTGTCAGGAACTCGGCTAGTCTCGGTGGAAATCTGATTATGGCGCAAAGGAAGTATTTTCCTTCGGATATTGTTACATTGCTTCTTGTTGTGGGAGCAAGTGTGAGCATAATGTCCGGTCATAAACATGAAAAGATTACAATGGAGGAGTTCCTAAGGAGACCGCCATTGGACTCCAAAACTGTGCTTTTGACTGTTCACATACCTTTTCTGGACCCGAAAAGGATCAATGGCTCAGTTCAAACTGGTTCAAGATTGTTGTTTGAGACCTACCGTGCTGCACCACGGCCTCTTGGCAACGCGTTGCCCTATTTGAATGCAGCCTTTTTAGCTGATATATCTCCTGATAAAAATGGAAGTCTAGTGAATAATATCCAACTGGCTTTCGGTGCTTATGGAACAAAACACGCAACGAGGGCAAGGAAAGTCGAGGAGTATCTGACGGGGAAAGTACTCAGCCTCGAAGTTTTGGATGAAGCAACCAAACTGCTGAAAGGTGCTGTTGTATCTGAAGAAGGCACTTCTCATGCTGCTTACAGGTCAAGCTTAGCTGTTGGTTTCCTTTTCGAGTTCCTTAACAGTTTCTCGACTGTCAGTTCCGCAACATCTGGTGGCTTATCTAAGCAGAAACAGAACGATTCGTTGCTGGAAAGGGCTAATACAGGAAACCAGCCATTGCTATCATCTGCAAAACAGGTTGTGGAGTCTAGTAGAGAGTATCATCCAGTGGGCGAACCAATTCCCAAATTTGGTGCTGCAATCCAAGCTTCCGGTTCGTTGTGTTCTTATTGCTTTTTTTTATATTGCTTTATCTTAAACTTGACCCTCTGTTTGCTCCAAAATATCTGAGAAACTCTGCCTTACTGTTAATGCAATGTGTAGGTGAGGCCGTTTTTGTGGATGACATCCCTTCCCCCACTAACTGTTTGTATGGAGCACTTATTTGTAGCACCAAGCCACTAGCTCGAGTCAAAGGCATTTCATTCAAGAATCATCCGCGACTAGCTCAGGCACCCAATGTTATTACTGCCAAAGATATCCCTAAAGAAGGCGAGAATGTAGGGTGTCTTACAATGTTCGGTGGTGAACCTTTGTTTGTAGAAGATATCGCTAAGTGTTGCGGTGATATCATAGCTCTTGTGGTAATTCCTCTCTTCCTCGATTCAACTATCTGTGAAAAACTTCTCTGTTAGTTACAACTAAAAACGTTCATGTCTCAGGTTGCAGACACGCAGAAGAACGCCAATTTGGCTGCAAAAAATGCTGTAGTTGATTATGATACAGAAGGCTTAGATCCACCAATTTTGACTGTTGAAGAAGCTGTGGAACGTTCAAGTTTCTACGGCGTTCCTCCTTTTCTCTATCCACAAATGGTTGGTGATTTTGCAAAAGGAATGGCTGAAGCTGATCACAAGATTCTCTCCGCTGAGGTACATTCACTGCCTATTGCCTGCACTTGTAAAAAGTAGAAAAGGGAATAAATCTAGTGATAATTTGATTGTTTATATCTGTAGTAAATAAGCAAGAAAATAGTTTCTTCGTCTTTTTGTAGACAGAAATGTATTGAAAAAATGATTTGAACGTCCTTTCACACTGGTCCGTTGCACACTTTTTGTAAGTTGTCTGGCTGTTAAGCTCGATAATGTTGTAATCTTATTGGTTTTCGACATTTGAATTGGAATTTTCAGATAAGACTCGGTTCACAGTATTATTTTTACATGGAGACACAAACGGCTCTGGCAGTTCCAGATGAGGACAACTGTATGGTTGTTTACGCTTCGAGCCAAGCCCCCGAGTTTGCTCACAGAGTCATTGCACAATGCCTCGGTGTTCCCGAGCATAATGTCCGAGTTCACACAAGAAGAGTTGGTGGCGGCTTTGGTGGAAAGGCAATTAAAGCAATGCCTGTGAGTATATGATTGGTTCTGTATATTGATCTTCAGTCTTCGGTTTATATATCTGAATGCATTCTTTTTGTGTGTGAATTTTCAGATTTCGACAGCATGTGCCCTTGCAGCTTACAAACTACAGCGTCCTGTACGGATGTATGTAGATCGAAAGACTGACATGATATTAGCTGGAGGAAGGCATCCTATGAAAATAACATACAGTGTGGGGTTCAAATCAGACGGGAAGATCACGGCCTTGCATCTCGACATATTGGTGAATGCAGGGATGGGTGCAGACATAAGCCCCATTTTGCCGAGCAACATGATAGGCGTATTAAAGAAGTACAACTGGGGAGCTCTGTCTTTTGATTTCAAGATATGCAAAACAAACCATTCGAGCAAATCTGCCATGCGCGCCCCTGGGGAGGTGCAGGCGACTTACATCGCTGAGGCCATAATCGAGAACGTAGCTTCCTGGCTAGCAGTAGATGTTGACTCCATCAGGAACAGGAATTTCCACTCGTACGAGAGCCTAAAGCTATTCTACGGGGGTGCCTCTGGGGAGCCCGATGAGTACACCTTGCCCTCTATATGGGATAAGGTCACGAGCATGTCTGACTATGATCAGAGGATCTTGATGGTAGAGCAGTTTAATAGATCCAACTTATGGCATAAAAGGGGTATTTCTCGTATACCAATCGTGCATGAAGTGTTTGTGAGACCAGCCCCTGGGAAAGTGAGTATACTTTGGGATGGATCCATCGTTGTAGAAGTCGGAGGCATAGAACTCGGGCAGGGGCTCTGGACAAAGGTAAAGCAAGTGGTTGCTTATGCTCTTGCTCAAATTCAATGTGATGGCACTGAAGACCTTTTCGACAAGGTGAGAGTCGTACAGATGGACACCTTGAGCTTGGTACAAGGAGGATTTACTGCAGGGAGCACGACATCTGAATCAAGCTGTGCAGCTGCTAGACTATGCTGCAGCGTCTTGGTCGAAAGACTAACCCTTCTTAAGGAAAAGTTGCAGGCGGATACAGGGTCCGTGGATTGGAAAACTCTGATTCTTCAGGTCTCTCTACTTTCAACATATCTTCTAATGGTTCGTCTTCGTTTTACTGGTTTTTTTACCATGCTTTTGTAAATGCAGGCTAATTACGCAGCTGTAAACTTAGCAGCAAATTCTCTCTTCACTCCCGACCCCACTGCCACAAAATACTTGAACTATGGTGCTGCAGTGAGTGAGGTAAACAAAAATTCAGCCCCTTCTTTATGCATTCGACTAAGTTCCAACGTTGCCTAGTTTTCCTTAATTGTTATCTATTCTGTGGCACGAACAGAAGAGACGTGCCACACATAAACTAACTACTCGTGTTTGTTGAAGAATTAATCGTTGTTGGCTTATATTGCAGGTTGAGGTAGATATCCTAACAGGAGGAACTAAGATATTGAGAACGGATATCGTGTATGATTGTGGGCAGAGCATGAATCCAGCTGTGGACTTGGGGCAGGTGGTTTATGATTCAAAACTCCATCAATAGTGTCCAAGTCATATTTCAATATGGAATTCTAACATGGCAGTTTATGATGTCTGTATGGAAGATTGAAGGAGCTTTTGTGCAAGGACTAGGATTTTTCATGCAAGAAGAATACGCGACTGATCCGGATGGGACGATGGTTGCGGAGGGCACGTGGACGTACAAAATCCCAACTCTCGACACCATCCCCAAACAGTTCAATGTCCAAGTCCTCAACAGCGGCCATCATCAGCAACGTGTTCTCTCGTCTAAGGGTACGTGCATTATCTTGGCCAAAAAAACCGAGACCTATCTAGCTAGATGCCTCGCAATCGTCTTTACAGTGATGTTTTTTTTGGCTGCAGCTTCCGGGGAGCCACCGTTGCTGCTGGCTGCATCAGTACACTTTGCTACAAAGGCAGCAATTGGAGAGGCAAGAAAACAGCTGAAATCATGGGGGGCAGTAGAAGGGACTGAATCGAGGTTCCAGCTAGACGTTCCTGCGACCATGCCGGCTGTGAAGAAGCTCTGTGGCCTCGACAGCATCGCTACTTTTTTGCGTAGTAGGCTCTCTCCCTCACAGAACTGATGAAGCCCCATTAGAAAGGATGGTGAGGTTATGCTGTCAAATTCTTGAAATGTGCAGAAATTTCAATAAATAACTGCTCTTGCATAGTTGCATGTACAGCAGCAAGGAAAAAAGCAGAAAATGGAGATTGCTATTTTATTTTTTTTATACTATCTTCAAGATTTTTGTACTATACAAAGTGCATGTGAAGTTACAGTTTTATAATTCAGATTCATGTTTGAATTTTTATTTTTGTTATAACTTCTATGGAGTAGGAGTACTATTTAAGATGAGGAATTGAATTAGATTTGTCTGTGTATTTATATAATCAGAATATAAAACTTAGCCAGGTATGCATTATAGTACTGACAAAATTAGATTTGCGCTGTGTATCTTTATAATTTTTTTTTTTAACATGAGTTCACATTGACCATATACCATGATTTACATCTATTATCTATATAAGTTGCATTTGATTACATATAAAATCTATTAATTATGTAATACTGGATTTTGCTTATTGAAAAAATAAATGAATGGTTTCATAGCTTTGGAATATGTTCATTGTATAAGAAGAGAAATAAATGACTACTAGTTAGTTGAACTTGAACAAGACAAGAAACAAAACATTATGTTTGCGTAGTTGCATAACGCTTAGGAGTTAACTAGACACTTATTTAACACGATAATAAGATTGGGTGAATTAATTATGCCATTTTAAGCACATAAGTGATTTTGGCATCGGAAATAAGTAGTACTCCATATATAACAAATTTGACACATATGTGTTGATATAGTACATTATGCACACGTGATTTGAAGCCAGCCCAAAATCTCACTGGGCCTAAATAATACTCCTACAACAATTTATGATCCAACTTTTTATTTTGTTTATTTTTAGGAAAGGACGATAATTGGAAATCATACAATAAATTATGAAATGTATAAATATAATCCACGAATTGTTAGTCTAATTGCATTTCTGAGTTGCACAAAATTTGTATTTATAATAGAAATAGTTTCGAAAATAAAAGGTTCAAGTCTCAAAAAAATATTACTAATTTATTCCATCTAATTTTGTAAGGGTAGTTATTGTGAAGAAGGATACTTCCTGATCCAGAAAACCACAGTAGGAGGGTTTTGGAAGAACCACAAAACCAAAAATGGCTTCTTCTCTCATGGCTACTCAAACCACTCTTCTTCTCCGCAACCACCGCATCCACGCCGCCTTCCCTCTCCCCTCACCCCGCTCTCACCTCCATCTCACCATCTCTAAACCCAATTTTATCCCCTTTTCCCCTCTCCCCAAACCCTTTTATTCCAGAATATCCGCCTCCATCTCCACGGTGACTGAATCCCCCAATCTTCCGAAACCGCCTCCGGAAATCCTAACCGGCGCGACCCGGACCGTCACGACGCTGGTCGCCATCGGTCTCACCGCCTCGAAATTCCTCGCCCACGGACTCCTCAATCTGGCGGTGCAATTGAGGGAGCCTCTGCTCCGCTGCGCGGGGCCCGCCTTCTTCGCGGCGGCCAAGGACGTGCCGACGGGGTCGCTCAACACGCCGTTCACGGTGGTGGCGGCGGGGATGGCGAAGTGGCTGGATTTGTACAGCGGGGTTTTGATGGTGCGGGTGCTGCTCAGTTGGTTCCCCAACATCCCCTGGGACCGCCAGCCGCTCTCTGCAATTAGGGATTTGTGCGATCCCTATTTGAACCTCTTCAGGAACATAATTCCCCCAATTTTCGACACGCTGGATGTGAGCCCGCTCCTCGCCTTCGCGGTTTTGGGAACGCTCGGCTCGATTCTCAACAGCAGCAGGCAGTCTTATTGATTGGGGTAATGCTACTCAATTTTTATAGCAGTTTTGAATTGTGGATTGCAATTACACTGTATGTCGGATTTAGATGAATTCAGAGCTATGACTTTCATATATTTCTCAATGTTGCAGTATTGTTGATTGATCAAGCTCTCATATTTGAATTTCTCTTTAATGATTGAGTTGTTCAATGAGTATGTTTGTGATAACCAGATGGATGAATTTCAGATTGGGTATTTCTTGATTGGAAACTAACTATATAAACCCTAAGATTGATAACTGATAAGAATACATCACAACTCATGTGTAGTGTGTTTGCATAAATCATACACACTGTTTCCAGCCTGCCTCTGAGTGCTTCCTAATTTTCTTCAGTTTCAGATTGCAGCCTCAAGTATTCAACCACCTAATTTTGAAAAAAAGGAAGTAGAAATAGGAATCTATTTCTATCTGTTTGTTATACCTTGCAGGGCTAAATTTTAGATGTTTTGGTGGCAGAAATGTAATCTTTTAACTAATGAAAACTGAGAATATGGGCAACATAAATA